>NW_021820389.1:228944-330634 GCF_901001135.1 Rhinatrema bivittatum
TCTGTCTGAAATCATCCTCCCTCTCCTCCCCCTCTGCATGCCCCAGCCCTCTCCCTTTCCCCCTCTCAGCTGTGAAGCTGCTGTCCCTACAGCCTCCTGAGCTCCCCTGGCTCTTCCTCCATCACTATCACCGTCCCTCCATTCCCTGCCCCTCACCCACCTTCTGTCTGAAATCATCCTCCCTCCCCTCTGCATGCCCCAGCCCTCTCCCCTTCCCCCTCTCAGCTGTGAATCTGCCGGCCCTGCAGCCTTCCCTCTCCTCTGCCCCTTGCTCTGTGCTGGCCCCGCTCTTTCCGCTCTCTGCGTCTCCTTCCCGCCTGCGTGGCCGGTGCAGCTTCTCCCAGTGCAGACCCCAGCGCCGCTCCCTCCTGCCCCACAGGGCAGTTACTGCACTTCCTGCCGCAGGAGCGCATGCAGGGAGTGACACAGACCCCGCCCCTTATACTAAGGACTGCCCCTGGCTTTAATGGGGGGGAGGGGGAGGGGTTTCAGGGAAGGGAAATATAAATGGGAAGAGGAGGCAAATGGGGCTGTGAGTTATAGGAAACCGGGGAGAGAATTAGCCAATTAGAAACTCCC
The DNA here is from genome assembly GCF_901001135.1 of Rhinatrema bivittatum. Lineage (NCBI taxonomy): Eukaryota > Metazoa > Chordata > Amphibia > Gymnophiona > Rhinatrematidae > Rhinatrema > Rhinatrema bivittatum. Next base: position 229,524 of record NW_021820389.1, read on the forward strand.
TGTCACTGATGATGTCAGAGGAATCAGTCCAATGGGAGATACTAAAGAGCAGATGGCCAATAGGATCGCTGGTATGATGAGCCCTGTCAGTGAGTGGCAGCCAATAACAGAGCTCCTGTCATAGACTAAGGAACTGACTCAGGGAGCAGCCAATGAGGTTTAGGGGTGGGAGAGTGAGGAGCCAATGAGAGTTAGAGCCGGGTGTATAGGGAACCAATGGGGGTTAGAGGTGTGTGAGGAGCCAATGAGGAGTGTGTGCTCATGTTTATTAATGTCTCCTCCTCTCTGCAGTGCCTGTGACTCTGGATCCTGAAACTGCGCATCCCTGGCTCCTCCTGTCTGAGGATGGGAAAAGGGTCAGATGGGGAGGGAGAAAGCAGAAACTCCCTCACAGTCCATGGAGATTTGATCTTTATCCCTGTGTGCTGGGGCGTGAGGGCTTCACCTCGGGGAGACATTACTGGGAGGTGTGGGTGGACATGGAGGAGGAGAGGGGTTACTGTCAGCTGGGGGTGTGCAGAGACTCTGTGAGGAGGAAGGGGGGGATCTCACCAACACCTGAGGTGGGATACTGGGGAGTGAGGCTGGGGTATGGAGGTAAATGCTGGGCCCTCACCTCCCCCAGGTCTGAGCTCTGCCTGAGTGAGAGACCCCGGGCAGTGGGGATTCTCCTGGACTATGAGGCAGGGGAAGTTTCATTTTACAATGCAGAGAATAAATCTCATCTCTACACCTTCTCCCACACCCTCACTGGCTCTCTCCTGCCTTTCTTCTGTACTTATGGTGCAGCTCTGAGGATCCTCCCAGTGCCAGGCTGGGAGTGAGAGACCCTGGGCAGTGGGGATTCTCCTGGACTATGAGGCAGGGGAAGTTTCATTTTACAATGCAGAGAATAAATCTCATCTCTACACCTTCTCCCACACCCTCACTGGCTCTCTCCTGCCTTTCTTCTGTACTTATGGTGCAGCTCTGAGGATCCTCCCAGTGCCAGGCTGGGAGTGAGAGACCCCTGGGCAGTGGGGATTCTCCTGGACTATGAGAGAGGGGAAGTTTCATTTTACAATGCAGAGAATAAATCTCATCTCTACACCTTCTCCCACACCCTCACTGGCTCTCTCCTGCCTTTCTTCTGTACTTATAAAGCAGCTCTGAGGATCCTCCCAGTGCCAGGCTGGGAGTGAGAGACCCCGGGCAGTGGGGATTCTCCTGGACTATGAGGCAGGGGAAGTTTCATTTTACAATGCAGAGAATAAATCTCATCTCTACACCTTCTCCCACACCCTCACTGGCTCTCTCCTGCCTTTCTTCTGTACTTATAAAGCAGCTCTGAGGATCCTCCCAGTGCCAGGCTGGGAGTGAGAGACCCCGGGCAGTGGGGATTCTCCTGGACTATGAGGCAGGGGAAGTTTCATTTTACAATGCAGAGAATAAATCTCATCTCTGCACCTTCTCCCACACCCTCACTGGCTCTCTCCTGCCTTTCTTTTGTTCTTATAAAGCAGCTCTGAGGATCCTCCCAGTGCCAGACTGGGAGTGAGAGACCCCGGGCAGTGGGGATTCTCCTGGACTATGAGGCAGGGGAAGTTTCATTTTACAATGCAGAGAATAAATCTCATCTCTACACCTTCTCCCACACCCTCACTGGCACTCTCCTGCCTTTCTTCTGTACTTATAAAGCAGCTCTGAGGATCCTCCCAGTGCCAGGCTGGGAGTGAGAGACCCCGGGCAGTGGGGATTCTCCTGGACTATGAGGGAGGGGAAGTTTCATTTTACAATGCAGAGAATAAATCTCATCTCTACACCTTCTCCCACACCCTCACTGGCACTCTCCTGCCTTTCTTCTGTACTTATAAAGCAGCTCTGAGGATCCTCCCAGTGCCAGGCTGGGAGTGAGAGAACCCGGGCAGTGGGGATTCTCCTGGACTATGAGGCAGGGGAAGTTTCATTTTACAATGCAGAGAATAAATCTCATCTCTGCACCTTCTCCCACACCCTCACTGGCTCTCTCCTGCCTTTCTTCTGTACTTATAAAGCAGCTCTGAGGATCCTCCCAGTGCCAGGCTGGGAGTGAGAGACCCCGGGCAGTAGGGATTCTCCTGGACTATGAGGCAGGGGAAGTTTCATTTTACAATGCAGAGAATAAATCTCATCTCTACACCTTCTCCCTCACCCTCACTGGCTCTCTCCTGCCTTTCTTCTGTACTTATAAAGCAGCTCTGAGGATCCTCCCAGTGCCAGGCTGGGAGTGAGAGACCCCGGGCAGTGGGGATTCTCCTGGACTATGAGGCAGGGGAAGTTTCATTTTACAATGCAGAGAATAAATCTCATCTCTACACCTTCTCCCACACCCTCACTCCCTCTCTCCTGCCTTTCTTCTGTACTTATAAAGCAGCTCTGAGGATCCTCCCAGTGCCAGGCTGGGAGTGAGAGACCCCGGGCAGTGGGGGGGGGGGGGGGTGTTTCTTGCTATCACAGTGCACGCTCTCTTCACATTATCGTCTGGAGAAGGAGTAAGGACGAGTGCTATTAACTGAGACTGTAAGCTCCTGGGGGTAGGAACGCCTTGTACATTTGGGAGAATTGCTAATTTAGATAGGGAAAGTCCTCATAGAGTTTCCCATTGAAACTGGATGGGCCGGCGGTGCCAGAGGTATAAAGGGCGCCCCCTAGAGGACATGCAGGGGCCTGAGACAGAAATCCCCACACATTCCAGCCTGCCTCACCTTTCCCATCCCCCGGCCTCTGTCCCAAAGAGGGGGAATTCAGGTTTCAGACCCGGGTCTTACCTGGGTCATTGTTTAGTTATTCAGGGGGAATATCTTTCTGAAATTATCACCTAACAGACTAGAGATAGGAACTGCCCCTGAGGCCGATGCTGTAATCTGCTGCCACCATCTCACGTGGCCTCATATCCCACAGACCCTGTCACCTCTGCCATCCCCTCTCACAGCTGTCACCTCCCAATCCCTGCACAGCACCCCCAGTCCCCATGCACCACCTCGCTCTCTTCCCTGTCACCTCTGCCACCCCCTCTCACAGCTGTCACCTCCCAATCCCTGCACAACACCCCCAGTCCCAAAGTACCACCTCACTCTCTTCCCTGTCACCTCTGCCATCCCCTCTCACAGCTGTCACCTCCCAATCCCTGCACAGCACCCCCAGTCCCCATGCACCACCTCGCTCTCTTCCCTGTCACCTCTGCCACCCCCTCTCACAGTTGTCACCTCCCAATCCCTGCACAACACCCCCAGTCCCAATGCACCACCTCACTCTCTTCCCTGGCACCTCTGCCACCCCCTCTCACAGCTGTCACCTCCCAATCCCTGCACAGCACCCCCCAGTCCCCATGCACCACCTCGCTCTCTTCCCTGTCACCTCTGCCACCTCCTCTCACAGCTGTCACCTCCCAATCCCTGCACAGCACCCCCAGTCCCAATGCACCACCTCGCTCTCTTCCCTGTCACCTCTGCCACCCCCTCTCACAGCTGTCACCTCCCAATCCCTGCACAACACCCCCAGTCCCAATGCACCACCTCGCTCTCTTCCCTGTCACCTCTGCCACCCCCTCTCACAGCTGTCACCTCCCAATCCCTGCACAGCACCGCCAGTCCCAATGCACCACCTCACTCTCTTCCCTGTCACCTCTGCCACCCCCTCTCACAGCTGTCACCTCCCAATCCCTGCACAACACCCCCCAGTCCCAATGCACCACCTCGCTCTCTCCCCTGTCACCTCTGCCACCCCCTCTCACAGCTGTCACCTCCCAATCCCTGCACAGCACCCCCAGTCCCCATGCACCACCTCGCTCTCTTCCCTGTCACCTCTGCCACCCCCTCTCACAGCTGTCACCTCCCAATCCCTGCACAGCACCCCCAGTCCCAATGCACCACCTCGCTCTCTTCCCTGTCACCTCTGCCACCCCCTCTCACAGCTGTCACCTCCCAATCCCTGCACAGCACCCCCAGTCCCCATGCACCACCTCGCTCTCTTCCCTGTCACCTCTGCCACCCCCTCTCACAGCTGTCACCTCCCAATCCCTGCACAGCACCCCCAGTCCCAATGCACCACCTCGCTCTCTTCCCTTTCACCTCTGCCACCCCCTCTCACAGCTGTCACCTCCCAATCCCTGCCCAACACCCCCAGTCCCAATGCACCACCTCGCTCTCTTCCCTGTCACCTCTGCCACCCCCTCTCACAGCTGTCACCTCCCAATCCCTGCACAGCACCCTCAGTCCCAATGCACCACCTCGCTCTCTTCCCTGTCACCTCTGCCACCCCCTCTCACAACTGTCACCTCCCAATCCCTGCACATTACCCCCAGTCCCAATGCACCACCTCGCTCTCTTCCCTGTCACCTCTGCCACCCCCTCTCACAGCTGTCACCTCCCAATCCCTGCACAATGCCCCCAGTCCCCATGCACCACCTCGCTCTCTTCCCTCTCACCTCTGCCACCCGCTCTCACAGCTGTCACCTCCCAATCCCTGCACAGCACCCCCAGTCCCCATGCACCACCTCGCTCTCTTCCCTGGCACCTCTGCCACCCCCTCTCACAGCTGTCACCTCCCAATCCCTGCACATCACCCCCAGTCCCAATGCACCACCTCGCTCTCTTCCCTGTCACCTCTGCCACCCCCTCTCACAGCTGTCACCTCCCAATCCCTGCACAGCACCCCCAGTCCCAATGCACCACCTCGCTCTCTTCCCTGGCACCTGACGCTGCCCTCCTCTCCCTGCCAGTGAAGAGGATCTCCCCTGAACCTGTTTCCCCTGGACCCTGCTGATCCGGCCTCATTGCTGCCCCCCCCTCCACACTGCCCCTCTCCTGCCCTGCCCCTGATGTGGGGCTCCTGCCCTCCATGGGGCTGTCAGTGCTTCACTTCTCTGTCACCACCACCCTGGCTCTTCCTCTGGCATCCAGCGCTGCTCTCCATGCACCCGGTGACTGCCCCCTATCTCTGGGTCACTCTCTCTCTACCCCTGCGGCCCAGCTCCAGCCGATGGGGTCTACATGGGAGCCCCACTGCCCATCCTTAAAGGAGCCACTACCCTCCTCCCACTGAGAGTAACTTACAATTAATAAATGTAAAAACCTCATTTCTGAGAGCCTCGTCCTCACCGTCTCTGATTAATAAGTTAACACAAGGGGAAGCAGTGAGAGAGGGAAGAGCAAGGTTACCTTGCCCTGAGGAATGAGAGACCTCCCCGGGAGATAATTTATTCAACAGCTTCTTCAGACTGGGGGCAGCTTCTCCCTAAAGTGCTTTGTGCATTGGAACAGGGGTGGGGAACATTTTTGAGCTGGGGCCACATTACAAGTTATCGACTGCAACGAGGGCAGGAGCAGGGGTCCCCCTTGGTGCTGCTCAACACAAGAGCCAAACCCCCAGCACTTACTGCAGGACTTCAGCCCCATCATTGTATCCCCCGAGGATCCCCTTCAGTCATGGATCCCAGCCCCTACCACAATCAGCAAAACCTTCACCCCAGAGGTACAGGGAGCTTTCCCAGCTACAGACTATCACCTCCATCCCAAGAGCAGAGCACAGACAGAGCCTCAGCAAATCAGAACAAAAAGGTACACAGTATACATAGAAAGGAGCAGACACAACCTGAACTGGAAACCACCACAAACCAGGGCAATAATAATGCAAACATCCCAAGAGCAGAGCACAGACAGAGCCTCAGCAAATCAGAACAAAAAGGTACCCAGTATACATAGAAAGGAGCAGACAAACCCTGAACTGGAAACCACCACAAACCAGGGCAATAATAATGCAAACATCCCAAGAGCAGAGCACAGACAGAGCCTCAGCAAATCAGAACAAAAAGGTACCCAGTATACATAGAAAGGAGCAGACAAACCCTGAACTGGAAACCACCACAAACCAGGGCAATAATAATGCAAACATCCCAAGAGCAGAGCACAGACAGAGCCTCAGCAAATCAGAACAAAAAGGTACACAGTATACATAGAAAGGAGCAGACACAACCTGAACTGGAAACCACCACAAACCAGGGCAATAATAATGCAAACATCCCAAGAGCACAGCACAGACAGAGCCTCAGCAAATCAGAACAAAAAGGTACACAGTATACAGAGAAAGGAGCAGACAAACCCTGAACTGGAAACCACCACAAACCAGGGCAATAATAATGCAAACATCCCAAGAGCAGAGCACAGACAGAGCCTCAGCAAATCAGAACAAAAAGGTACACAGTATACATAGAAAGGAGCAGACACAACCTGAACTGGAAACCACCACAAACCAGGACAATAATAATGCAAACATCCCAAGAGCAGAGCACAGACAGAGCCTCAGCAAATCAGAACAAAAAGGTACACAGTATACATAGAAAGGAGCAGACAAACCCTGAACTGGAAACCACCACAAACCAGGGCAATAATAATGCAAACATCCCAAGAGCAGAGCACAGACAGAGCCTCAGCAAATCAGAACAAAAAGGTACACAGTATACATAGAAAGGTGCAGACATAACCTGAACTGGGAACCACCACAAACCAGGGCAATAATAATGCAAACATCCCAAGAGCAGAGCACAGACAGAGCCTCAGCAAATCAGAACAAAAAGGTACACAGTATACATAGAAAGGAGCAGACACAACCTGAACTGGAAACCACCACAAACCAGGGCAATAATAATGCAAACATCCCAAGAGCAGAGCACAGACAGAGCCTCAGCAAATCAGAACAAAAAGGTACACAGTATACATAGAAAGGAGCAGACATAACCTGAACGGGAAACCACCACAAACCAGGGCAATAATAATGCAAACATCCCAAGAGCAGAGCACAGACAGAGCCTCAGCAAATCAGAACAAAAAGGTACCCAGTATACATAGAAAGGTGCAGACATAACCTGAACTGGGAACCACCACAAACCAGGGCAATAATAATGCAAACATCCCAAGAGCAGAGCACAGACAGAGCCTCAGCAAATCAGAACAAAAAGGTACACAGTATACATAGAAAGGACCAGACATAACCTGAACGGGAAACCACCACAAACCAGGGCAATAATAATGCAAACATCCCAAGAGCAGAGCACAGACAGAGCCTCAGCAAATCAGAACAAAAAGGTACACAGTATACATAGAAAGGAGCAGACACAACCTGAACTGGAAACCACCACAAACCAGGGCAATAATGCAGAAATAGAAATCTCACCATTCCTCATAAAACAGCCAGGATTCACTAATACAGATATTTCATAAGAGATGCAGAATAGATCATATAATAATTAAGTAGAATAAGGATTGAAAAAGGATAAACATTTCCCAAAAATCAATGAAATATTTCAGAACAGCAGACACAGCAAACACCCAATAATCAAACTAATAAGAATAACAATTTCCCCTCTCCATACCTAAGAACGTTTCATTTCCAGTCACCCTGGGATTGTAGTGGATTAGTGGACGGGGGGGACACACACACTTTCTACTCTCTCTTATACACATGAACACTCACACACCCTTTACCCCCTCTACTCACTACCTTCTTCCACATCCCTCCCCTTCCCGATCACTCTTCTTTCAGTCATTTACTCCCACCCCTCCACTTACCCTCTCAATCATTTACCCCTTCCCTCCCCCTCATTCAGTTAGTCACCCTCCCACTCAATCCCCTCACTCCCACTCACCCTCTTCCCTTCCCTCTGTTATTCACCCATCACTCCCTACTCTTTATGTCTCTCACCCCTCTCTCCCATTCACTCCCTCCACTCTGTCTCTTACCCCCCCCCCCCCCCACTCAGTCCCCTTCTCTCCCCTCATTCTTGCTCCCTTCCCTCTCAGTCTGGCTCCTTCCCCCCACCCTCACTCTCTCTCCACTCCCTTCCTTAGCCTTCCCTTCCTCTCACTCTCCCCCTTCCCTTTCAGTCTCTCACCCCCTCCTTCTCATTCACTGCTTCCCTTCACTCTCAGTCTCTCACCGCTCCCTGCCCCTCACCCCATCCCTTCCTTCTCAGTCACCACTGCGTGGGTTCTCTTCACACTGGGGAGGTGTGGGATCCCCACCAGCGAGTCACCAGGGGGCGCTGCTGCGCAGGACTAATGGTAGATTTTCTGCTGCTCTGTGAGATCAATTACTGTGCTGCCCCTCCTCATTCTGTTTTTATTTTATGTGTAATTTGTATTCTTATTCTAATCAGGGCCTGTGCAAGGGTATGAGGCATCCGGCGTGAATCTCACAGCTTTGTGCCCTGCTCTTCCCCCAACACAGCCCTCTATACACACAATTTCAAATTATACATTTATAGCAAAAAATGATTTCAAATGAAAAGGACACTAAAAGTACAGTCTTGGGAGGTAAAAATATAACGACAGCAGTGAGCAAACTGAATTATAATTACAATATAATAAAGCTCGCATTCCCAAACAGCACTAACTTCCAGCACTCAAACAGTTACTGCCCTACAGATGAAAAGGTGACCCTGCAAACATTACACCAGCCCTAAAACACCAATACACCTCCTATAGGAAAACTAAATTACAATTACAATATAATAAAGCTCGCATTCCCAAACAGCACTAACTTCCACACTCAAAACAGTTACTGCTCTACAGATGAAAAGGTGACCCTGCAAACATTACACCAGCCCTATAACACCAATACACCTTCTATAGGAAAACTAAATTACAATTAAAATATAATATAGCTCGCATTCCCAAACAGCACTAACTTCCAGCACTCAAACAGTTACTGCCCTACAGATGAAGAGGTGACCCTGCAAACATTACACCAGCCCTAAATCACCAATACACCTCCTATAGGAAAACTAAATTACAATTACAATATAATAAAGCTCGCATTCCCAAACAGCACTAACTTCCAGCACTCAAACAGTTACTGCCCTACAGATGAAAAGGTGACCCTCAAACATTACACCAGCCCTAAAACACCAATACACCTCCTATAGGAAAACTAAATTACAATTACAATATAATAAAGCTCGCATTGCCAAACAGCACTAACTTCCAGCACTCAAACAGTTACTGCCCTACAGATGAAAATGTGACCCTGCAAACATTACACCAGCCCTAAAACACCAATACAACTTCTATAGGAAAACACAACAAACCAAGCTTCTATAGATCCCTACATAGAAATGACAGCTTAGCAGAATACGTAACCTCAGTCACACATGCAGAACACAGACAGCCCCTCACCAAATACAGAATAAAGAGACCATAATATAGAAACCCAAATGTGCAGACAAAAACTAAACTGGAGACCACAAGAAGCCAAACTCTGTATGTAGTGCATAGGGAAAAACAGACACATCACCAGTTCTCAGAAAACATCAAACAATAAAATCTAGAAATATAAAATAATCATAATAGTCAAACCATACTAATAAAAAGAATTAATATTTCAGAACAGCTCACAAAGAGAACATCATCCCATAATTAAAAACTCATATTTTTTTTTAATTTTCCAAACCTCAATCAAATATTTCAAAACATCACACAGAACAAATAACACAAATTTAAAATTAAATTAACACCCAAGTAATTAAAATCAATAAGATTAAAAACTCACACACTCAATACCTGAAAACAGGATCTCTACCAAAACCCCTGAAAATAAAATACAAAAACTTACCTGATCCGAGGGATATCTGATGAAGGCTGGGTCCCCATGGCTGGGCCTCAGCCTGGGCCTGAGTACTGCTCAGACCTGATACCATGACCTGGCCCGAAGGCTGGTGCAGGACCAATGCCGAGGCCTGAAGTCCAGGCTTCGCAGCAACTCTCGTGTCAGCCTCTTCTTTCTGATGATGCCATGCGCTGGGGTCATGTGGGTGATAATTAACTCCGGTGCATTCACCGCAGTGATTGGTGCACAATTTCCGTACATCAAAATGGCGCCGTCCACTGAGGAACTCCAGAAAGGGGCAGTTTTGTGACCCCCTTACAGGTATCTTAGTGGATCTACCATAGCCACCTCTTTCTCCTCACCCCTAGGATAAACTTATTGAGGTCTTTATATCAGCGTTTCCCTAACCTGTGTGCAGTGCAGGTTTGCAGTGCAGAAAGCCCACTAGGAAGGCTCAGAGATGTTAGAAATCTGTTAGGAGTTAACAATCTGTTGGAGTTAGCAGTCTGCTAGGGAGTTAGCAAACTATTGTTATGTTGGGATATTTGTGGGTGGATCCTTGGACCAGTGGCAGATGACCACGCCCCCGGGGGAAGATCCCGGGAGGGACCACCGGTCAGGCTCAGAGTTAGGAGACAGACACACACTAGTTCTTTTATTAAACCTTATAATGGACCACCAGAGGTGACAGTAGTGAGCTGGAGTGCCCGGCAGGATTGTAGTCTCTCAGGTACTGGAACTGCGATCCCTGGAGGCTGAGCTGAAGAGAAACTGAAATATAGTGAATAGGCAGAGTATGCAGAGTTCATGTACTGAACCTGATGGTAACACTCACACACTGTCTCATAGAAGCCCAGGAGCTGGAACGTATAGGCCCTCGAGGAGCGAGTACCTGGTTCCAGGGAAAGCTCTGAGAGAGAGAGAGGGTAACTTACTGATGTAGTTGGCAGTGATGACTTCCAGGCAGAAGAGAATACGGAGCAAGTCTGGGAACGAGGGCCCTCGAGGAGCGAGTACCTGGTTCCAGGGAAAGCTCTGAGAGAGCGATGGTAACTCACTGATGTAGTTGGCAGTGATGACTTCCAGGCAGAAGAGAATACGGAGCAAGTCTGGGAACGGGGGCCCTCGAGGAGCGAGTACCTGGTTCCAGGGAAAGCTCTGAGAGAGCGATGGTAACTCACTGGTGTAGTTGGCAGTGATGACTTCCAGGCAGAAGAGAATACGGAGCAAGTCTGGGAACGGGGCCCTCGAGGAGCGAGTACCTGGTTCCAGGGAAAGCTCTGAGAGAGAGAGAGGGTAACTTACTGATGTAGTTGGCAGTGATGACTTCCAGGCAGAAGAGAATACGGAGCAAGTCTGGGAACGAGGGCCCTCGAGGAGCGAGTACCTGGTTCCAGGGAAAGCTCTGAGAGAGCGATGGTAACTCACTGATGTAGTTGGCAGTGATGACTTCCAGGCAGAAGAGAATACGGAGCAAGTCTGGGAACGGGGGCCCTCGAGGAGTGAGTACCTGGTTCCAGGGAAAGCTCTGAGAGAGCGATGGTAACTCACTGATGTAGTTGGCAGTGATGACTTCCAGGCAGAAGAGAATACGGAGCAAGTCTGGGAACGGGGGCCCTCGAGGAGCGAGTACCTGGTTCCAGGGAAAGCTCTGAGAGAGCGATGGTAACTCACTGGTGTAGTTGGCAGTGATGATTTCCAGGAAGAGAATACGGAGCAAGTCTGGGAACGAGGGCCCTCGAGGAGCGAGTAGCTGGTTCCAGGGAAAGCTCTGAGAGAGCGATGGTAACTCACTGGTGTAGTTGGCAGTGATGACTTCCAGGCAGAAGAGAATACGGAGCAAGTCTGGGAACGGGGCCCTCGAGGAGCGAGTACCGGTTCCAGACGTCACCTGAAAAACAAAGGAGAGAGCGAGGCTCCGAGGAGCGGGTACCCCTGGTAAGTCGGAGGAGGCAGAGTAGCTTAGGTGGAGTAACCCAACCCTTGCTAACTCAATCTGTTAGCAATTTCTAAGACTTATATATCCGTCGCGGGTGACGTCATCTCAGGGGGACGCCCCTGAGGTTCGCGCCATTGCCGGTATTTCAGTCGGGGCCGCGCCGCACGCGTGCGCCCCTAGGCCTCCAGGAAAATGGCGGGTTGCAGCGTCGAGCCGGTCCGGGGATGCCGGAGGACTTTGGGAGAAGGACACAGCGGCAGCCAATCTTCCCATGGTCGAAGAGGGAGTCACCAAAGAGGTAAGGAGGGCAGAGAGAGGGCATCAGGAACCGACGGACACAAGAAGAGAACAGCACTGATCTGTTGCTGCTTCTTTCTCTGCAATATAAACTGCACGGGACCCTGTAGTCTTGTGAGGCCTGTGAGGACCCTGCAGAGAAGGAGGCAGCAGCACCAGGTAAGCGCTGCTCACGGGCTCTGCCACTTGTAGGACATAGGAAAGACAGGGGAAAGCTGAATGTGCCATGAGGGGGGTGGGGGAGAGGGAAGGGGAGGAGATGATGCCAAGGGGATGGGAAAGAAGGAAGCTGATGATGCAGGGGGTGGAGGAGGGGGAAGGTGATGATGCAGGGGGAGAGGATTATGAAGGTGATGATGCCAGGGTGTGGGGGAGAGGGAATGGAAGAGAAGGTGATGATGATGTCCATGGGGTGGAGGTTGAGAGGAAAGGGAAGAGAAAGTGGTCGTGATGATGAAGTCTGTGGGAGTAGAGGATGAGAAAGGGAAGAGAAGAGAAGGTGATGATGATATCTCTGGGAGTGAAGGGGGAGAAGGAACAGAAGGTGATGATGATGTCTCTGGTGTGGAGGGGGTGAGGGAAGGGAAGGTGATGATGAAGTCTGTGGGAGTGGAAGCAGAGAGGGAAGGGAAGAGAAGGTGATGATTATTCTGTGGTGGGTGGTGGGTGGCGGGTGGGAGAGGGATGGAAAAGAAGGTGATGAAGATGTCTCTGGGGTGGAGGGAAAGAGGGAAGGGAAAAGAATGAGATGATGATGTCTGTAGGAGTGGAGGGGGTAAGGGATGGGAAGAGAAGGTGATGATGTCTGTGGGGAGGAGGGGGAAGATGGAAGGGAAGAGATGGATTTCAAGGGTGATGAGTCAGACAAACTGAACCAAATCACTGTGAACCTAGAAGACGTAGTAGGCCAGATTGACAAACTAAAGAGTAGCAAATCACCTGGACCAGATGGTATGCATCCTAGGGTACTGAAGGAACAGCATTCAAGACATATAAAAGATCCCAAAGGGAGGAACACAAAGAAGAATATTTGTATCAACTGAGGGAGACAAAGAAATTAATCAAGTTGGCAAAAAGTCAAGCGGAAGAGAGGATTGCCAAGGAGATAAAAAATGGTGACAAAACATTTTTCAGATACATCAGCGAAAAGAGAAAGATCCAAAGTGGTATAGTGAAATTGAAAGGTGGTAATGATCAATGTGTGGAGGGAGACGAAGAAATGGCAGAAATATTAAACGAATACTTCAGCTCTGTGTTCACTAAAGAAGACCCTGGAGAAGGACCATCTCTACACAACAAAAAACTGGTGGGAAGTGGAATAGATGAAAATCCTTTTACAGTCGAAAATGTGTGGGAAGAGCTAAAGAACCTGAAAGTGGACAAAGCCATGGGGCCTGATGGGATTCATCCAAGGATATTGAGGGAGCTCAGAGATGTTCTGGCAGCTCCACTGTGTGACCTGTTCAATAGATCCCTAGAAACGGGAGTGGTGCCGAGTGATTGGAGAAGAGCGGTGGTGGTCCCGCTTCACAAGAGTGGGAACAGGGAGGAGGCTGGCAACTACAGACCGGTCAGCCTCACTTCGGTGGTGGGAAAAGTAATGGAGTCACTGCTGAAAGAGAGAATAGTGAACTATCTACAGTCCGGAGAATTGATGGACCAGAGGCAACATGGATTCACCAGGGGAAGATCCTGTCAGAAAAATCTGATTGACTTTTTTGACTGGGTAACCAAGGAATTGGATCGAGGAAGAGCGCTCGATATCATATACTTGGATTTCAGCAAAGCTTTTGACACGGTTCCGCACAGGAGACTGGTGAATAAAACGAGAAGCTTGGGAGTGAGTGCCGAGGTGGTGACCTGGATTGCAAATTGGTTGACGGACAGAAGACAATGTGTGATGGTAAATGGAACCTTCTCTGAAGAGAGAGCGGTTTTAAGTGGTGTACCGCAAGGATCGGTGTTGGGACCGGTCCTGTTCAATATCTTTGTGAGCGACATTGCGGACGGGATAGAAGGCAAGGTTTGTCTTTTCGCGGATGACACTAAGATCTGCAACAGAGTGGACACGCCGGAAGGAGTGGAGAGAATGAGACGGGATCTAAGGAAACTGGAAGAGTGGTCGAAGATATGGCAGCTGAGATTCAATGCCAAGAAGTGCAAAGTCATGCATATGGGGAGTGGAAACCCGAATGAACTGTATTCGATGGGGGGGGAAAGGCTGATGTGCACGGAGCAGGAGAGGGACCTTGGGGTGATAGTGTCTAATGATATGAAGTCTGCGAAACAATGCGACAAGGCTACAGCAAAAGCCAGAAGAATGCTGGGCTGCATAGAGAGAGGAATATCGAGTAAGAAAAGGGAAGTGATTATTCCCTTGTACAGGTCCTTGGTGAGGCCTCACCTGGAGTACTGTGTTCAGTTCTGGAGACCGTATCTACAAAAAGACAAAGACAAGATGGAAGCGGTACAGAGAAGGGCGACCAGGAAGGTGGAGGATCTTCATCGGATGACGTACGAGGAGAGATTGAAGAATCTAAATATGTACACCCTGGAGGAAAGGAGGAGCAGAGGCGATATGATACAGACTTTCAGATACTTGAAAGGTTTTAATGATCCAAAGACAACGACAAACCTTTTCCGTAGGAAAAAAATCAGCAGAACCAGGGGTCACGATTTGAAGCTCCAGGGAGGAAGATTCAGAACCAATGTTAGGAAGTATTTCTTCACGGAGAGGGTGGTGGATGCCTGGAATGCCCTTCCGGAGGATGTGGTGAAGACCAGAACTGTGAAGGACTTCAAAGGGGCGTGGGATAAACACTGTGGATCCATAAAGTCAAGAGGCCGCCAATGAAGAGTGGGTGACTCGCCAGAATGATGGCTATTGCCTGGAGACAATACCCTTATTCAATAAACGTACACATGCTTACTGTGACTCCAACATCGTTCTAGCTTCAACAGCAAGAGGAAATGTGGAATAAAGGATCTGCACTCACAAAGGGGGGAGTAGCTGGCTTGTTACGGCGGTTACTACCCCAAACCAAATAAGCCTGTTACTTCAATTTCTATGCATATACAGCATAGTTCTCTGCTTCAACGGCAGGGGAGAAGAAAAACTGATACTACACACATCCAGCAGAGCTCTCTGCTTCAACGGCAGGGGAGAAGAAAAAAGGGTTCGCACTCACAAAGCGGGGAGTAGCTGGCTTGTTACGGCGGTTACTACCCCAAAACAAATGTGCCTGATACTTCACTTTCGATGCATTTCCAGCATGGCTCTCTGCTTCAACGGCATGGGAGAAAGACTGATACATCATGAATTTCCAGCATAGCTCTCTGCTTCAACAGCATGGGAGAAGAATAAACTGATACTTCACTTTCGATGCATTTCCAGCATGGCTCCCTGCTTCAACGGCAGGGGAGAAGAAAAACAACCGATAAGGGCTGTATAACATAATCTGGGTAAAACAAATAAGCATGGGTGTAGCTTGCTTATTGCGGCGGCTACTACCCCTAACTAATCAAGCTAGATATTTCACTTGGATGCAGCTCCATCACTGCTCTCTACATTAATGGTGGGGGTGGAAGGGAAATAGAACCAAGAGCTAAGAGAAGCAGATAAGTATGAGAGAAAAAATGTGTGAAGCTTGCTGGGCAGACTGGATGGGCTGTTTGGTCTTCTTCTGCCGTCATTTCTATGTTTCTATGTTTCTATATTAGTTAAAATTTGTAACCTATCATTAAAATCTTCCATTGTACCTGAAGACTGGAGGGTGGCCAATGTAACCCCAATATTTAAAAAGGGCTCCAGCAGTGATCTGGGAAACTATAGACCAGAGAGCCTGACTTCAGTGCCGGGAAAAATACTGGAAACTAGGGATGTGAATCGTTTTTGAACGATTAAAATTATCGTCAGATAATTTTAAAATCGTCCAAAATTGTTAGAGTGCACGATACAATACAAATGCCCCCGATTTATCGTCAGGGGCATTTGTATTGTATCGTTAAATAGGGGGCGGGAAAACTGGCACAACAAAACAACCCTAAAACCCACCCCGACCCTTTAAAACAAATCCCCCACCCTCCCGAACCCCCCCCCCCCAAATGTTTTAAATTACCTGGGGTCCAGTGGGGGTTCCCGGCGCGATCTCCTCCCGCTCTCTGGCCCCGGCTGCGTTGAGAAATGGCGCCGGTGGCCCTTTGCCCTTATCATGTGACAGGGCAAAGGTAGCGCCAGCGCCATTTTGAATATTGGCAATACAGCCCGTGTGCAGGAGGTCGCTCCCGGACCCCTGCTGGACCCCCAGGGACTTTTGGCCAGCTTGGGGGGGGGCCTCCTGACCCCCACAAGACTTGCCAAAAGTCCAGCGGGGGTCCGGGAGCGACCTCCTGCACACGGGCCGTATTGCCAATATTCAAAATGGCGCTGGCGCTACCTTTGCCCTGTCACATGATAAGGGCAAAGGGCCACCGGCGCCATTTCTCAACGCAGCCGGGGCCAGAGAGCGGGAGGAGATCGCGCCGGGAACCCCCACTGGACCCCAGGTAATTTAAAACATGTGGGGGGGGGGGGTTCGGGAGGGTGGGGGATTTGTTTTAAAGGGTCGGGGTGGGTTTTAGGGTTGTTTTGTTGTGCCGGTTTTCCCGCCCTCCCCCGATTTACGATTTTTAATGATTTTAAAAAAACAAAACCCACGATGATCAGATTTCCACCCCCACCCCACCCCCAGCCAAAATCGATCGTTAAGACGATCGAACACACGATTCACACCCCTACTGGAAACTATTCTAAAGATCAAAATCGTAGAGCATATAGAAAGACATGATTTAATGGAGCACAGTCAACATAGATTTACCCAAGGGAAGTCTTGCCTCACAAATCTGCTTCATTTTTTTGAAGGAGTTAATAAACATGTGGATAAAGGTGAACTGGTAGATGTAGTGTATTTGGATTTTCAGAAGTTGTTTGACAAAGTCCCTCATGAGAGATTTCTAAGAAAACTAAAAAGTCATGGGATAGGTGGCGATGTCCTTTTGTGGTTTACAAACTGATTAAAAGAGGAAAGAGAGAGTAGGATTAAATGGTCAATTTTCTTAGTGGAAAAGGGTAAACAGTGGAGTGCCTCAGGGATCTGTACTTAGACTGGTGCTTTTCAATATATATATAAATAATATGAACATAAGAACATAAGAAATTGCCATGCTGGGTCAGACCACAAGGGTCCATCAAGCCCAGCATCCTGTTTTCAACAGAGGCCAAACCAGTCCACAAGAACCTGGCAATTACCCAAACACCTGAAGACCCCATGCTACTGATGCAATTAATAGCAGTGGCTATTCCCTAAGTAAACTTGATTAATAGCAGGTAATGGACTTCTCCTCCAAGAACTTATCCAAACCTTTTTTGAACCCAGCTACACTAATTGCACTAACCATGTCCTCTGGCAACAAACTCCAGAGCTTTATTGTGCGTTGAGTGAAAAATAATTTTCTCCGATTAGTCTTAAATGTGCTACTTGCTAACTTCATGGAATGCCCCCTAGACCTTCGATTATCTGAAAGTGTAAATAACTGATTCACATCTACCCGTTCTAGACCTCTCGTGATCTTAAACACCTCTATCATATCCCCCCTCAGCCGTCTCTTCTCCAAGCTGAAAAGTCCTAACCTCTTCAGCCTTTCCTCATAGGGAAGCTGTTCCATTCCCTTTATCATTTTGGTTGCCCTTCTCTGTACCTTCTCCATCGCAACTATATCTTTTTTGAGATGCGATGACCAGAATTGTACACAGTATGCAAGGTGCGGTCTCATCATGGAGTGACACAGAGGCATTATGATACTTTCCGTTCTATTAACCATTCCCTTCCTAATAATTCCTAACATTCTATTTGCTTTTTTGACTGCCGCAGCGCACTGAGCCGACGATTTCAATGTGTTATCCACTATGATGCCTAGATCTCTTTCCTGGGTGGTAGCTCCTAATATGGAACCTAACATCGTGTAACTATAGCATGGGTTATTTTTCCCTATATGCATCACCTTGCACTTATCCACATTAAATTTCATCTGCCATTTGGATGCCCAATCTTCCAGTCTTGCAAGGTCCTCCTGTAATGTATCACAGTCTGTGTTGCGGCCTGGGAGCTGCAGTCCTGGTGTGAACCCTTGAGCCGAACTACCCTGAAGGCAGAGTAGGTCGGGAGGCGGAGCCACAGGCAAAGGTCTTCACCCGGGAACCAGGAACCCCCCAGGAGGAGCCCGTAGGGTCCTGGAGCCTTGGGACTTAGGTGCACAGTAACAGTCTTATTAGAATGAAAGCCTGGGCAAGGGGTAAAGCACAGAGTCCCGAAAACAGGGAGCTGGAAGGCCAGCTAAAGTCTTAAGCTTGTAGAATAGAAACAGTCTGTGAGCAAGCCTGGGGTCTGTAGTAATCTGTGGAGTGGAACAGCGGGTTAACAGGAACAGAGTCTGTAACGTAATGGAGACTGTAACCAGCTGGAAGCAAGGCTGAAGTCTGAAGCGTGTAGTAGGCTGAATCGGGTGGTGAGCAGGAACGGAGGCGAGCCCCGGACAGGCCGATCAGCCAGTAGAAGAGTCTCAGGGACAGGCAGGGTCGGAGGCAGGCAGCAGGCAGGAGCAGAGTCGGGCACAGGCTGAGGTCAGTGGCTGGCGGCAGGCAGAAGCGGAGTCAGGAAGAAGCTGAGGTCAATGGCAGGCGGCAGGCAGAAGCGGAGTCAGGAACAAGCTGAGGTCAATGGCAGGCGGCAGGCAGAAGCAGAGTCAGGAACAGGCTGAGGTCAATGGCAGGCGGCAGGCAGAAGCGGAGTCAGGAACAAGCTGAGGTCAATGGCAGGCGGCAGGCAGAAGCGGAGTCAGGAACAAGCTGAGGTCAATGGCAGGCGGCAGGCAGAAGCGGAGTCAGGAAGAAGCTGAGGTCAATGGCAGGCGGCAGGCAGAAGCAGAGTTGGGCACAGGCTGAGGTCAGTGGCTGGCGGCAGGCAGAAGCAGAGTCAGGAACAGGCTGAGGTCAATGGCAGGCGGCAGGCAGAAGCAGAGTCGGGCACAGGCTGAGGTCAGTGGCTGGCGGCAGGCAGAAGCAGAGTCAGGAACAGGCTGAGGTCAATGGCAGGCGGCAGGCAGAAGCGGAGTCAGGAAGAAGCTGAGGTCAATGGCAGGCGGCAGGCAGAAGCAGAGTTGGGCACAGGCTGAGGTCAGTGGCTGGCGGCAGGCAGAAGCAGAGTCAGGAACAGGCTGAGGTCAATGGCAGGCGGCAGGCAGAAGCAGAGTCGGGCACAGGCTGAGGTCAGTGGCTGGCGGCAGGCAGAAGCAGAGTCAGGAACAGGCTGAGGTCAATGGCAGGCGGCAGGCAGAAGCGGAGTCAGGAAGAAGCTGAGGTCAACCGGAACGTAGAACAGTAGAAGCGCAACTAAGAACTACTAACAGTAGCGACCCTTGTTGCAAGGCAATGAGTAGGCAGGCGAACACTGGTTAAATCAGGCTTGGGGCGTGGCCTTGTTAAGCCAGGCGGGACCAGACTTCCGGCGGCCGTGCATCCATAGTGCGCGTCCCTGCGCGCGCGCGCGCGTGGCAGCAGCGAGATGATCAGACAATGGCGGACGCCCAGAAGGCCCAGGGGAGCTGCGGGAGCGGCGTTCCCCCCAACGGAGGTGAGCACCAAGCACAGCAAATAGAGGGGAAGCGGTGGAGACCGCAACAGTCTGCTTGTGATTTAAAGTATACATAAAGTATATTGTATGCATAGAACATTTACTGCTTCTTTCTAGAACTAACTGAATATACTTTTCATTAACATACGAGATTACTCAGCTGTTAGAGCTCACAAACTCACATAAAGTATATTGTACGCATAGATCATTTAATTCTTCTATTCTAGAACTAACTGAATATACTTTTCATTAACATACGAGATTCCTCAGCTGTTAGAGCTCACAAACTCACATAAAGTATATTGTACGCATAGATCATTTACTGCTTCTTTTCTAGAACTAACTGAATATACTTTTCATTAACATACGAGATTCCTCAGCTGTTAGAGCTCACAAACTCACATAAAGTATATTGTATGCATAGATCATTTACTGCTTCTTTTCTAGAACTAACTGAATATACTTTTCATTAACATACGAGATTCCTCAGCTGTTAGAGCTCACAAACTCATATAAAGTATATTGTACGCATAGATCATTTAATTCTTCTATTCTAGAACTGAATATACTTTTCATTAATATACGAGATTTCTCAGCTGTTAGAGCTCACAAACACACATAAAGTATATTGTACGCATAGATCATTTAATTCTTCTATTCTAGAACTAACTGAATATACTTTTCATTAACATACGAGATTACTCAGCTGTTAGAGCTCACAAACTCACATAAAGTATATTGTATGCATAGAACATTTACTGCTTCTTTTCTAGAACTAACTGAATATACTTTTCATTAACATACGAGATTCCTCAGCTGTTAGAGCTCACAAACTCATATAAAGTATATTGTACGCATAGATCATTTAATTCTTCTATTCTAGAACTGAATATACTTTTCATTAATATACGAGATTTCTCAGCTGTTAGAGCTCACAAACACACATAAAGTATATTGTACGCATAGATCATTTAATTCTTCTATTCTAGAACTAACTGAATATACTTTTCATTAACATACGAGATTACTCAGCTGTTAGAGCTCACAAACTCACATAAAGTATATTGTATGCATAGAACATTTACTGCTTCTTTTCTAGAACTAACTGAATATACTTTTCATTAACATACGAGATTCCTCAGCTGTTAGAGCTCACAAACTCATATAAAGTATATTGTACGCATAGATCATTTAATTCTTCTATTCTAGAACTGAATATACTTTTCATTAATATACGAGATTACTCAGCTGTTAGAGCTCACAAACACACATAAAGTATATTGTACGCATAGATCATTTAATTCTTCTATTCTAGAACTGAATATACTTTTCATTAATATACGAGATTACTCAGCTGTTAGAGCTCACAAACTCACATAAAGTATATTGTACGCATAGATCATTTAATTCTTCTAGAACCAACTGAATATACTTTTCATTAACATACGAGATTACTCAGCTGTTAGAGCTCACAAACTCACATAAAGTATATTGTACGCATAGATCATTTAATTCTTCTATTCTAGAACTGAATATACTTTTCATTAATATACGAGATTTCTCAGCTGTTAGAGCTCACAAACACACATAAAGTATATTGTACGCATAGATCATTTAATTCTTCTATTCTAGAACTAACTGAATATACTTTTCATTAACATACGAGATTTCTCAGCTGTTAGAGCTCACAAACACACATAAAGTATATTGTATGCATAGAACATTTACTGCTTCTTTTCTAGAACTAACTGAATATACTTTTCATTAACATACGAGATTTCTCAGCTGTTAGAGCTCACAAACTCATATAAAGTATATTGTACGCATAGATCATTTAATTCTTCTATTCTAGAACTGAATATACTTTTCATTAATATACGAGATTTCTCAGCTGTTAGAGCTCACAAACACACATAAAGTATATTGTACGCATAGATCATTTAATTCTTCTATTCTAGAACTAACTGAATATACTTTTCATTAACATACGAGATTACTCAGCTGTTAGAGCTCACAAACTCACATAAAGTATATTGTACGCATAGATCATTTAATTCTTCTATTCTAGAACTAACTGAATATACTTTTCATTAACATACGAGATTACTCAGCTGTTAGAGCTCACAAACTCACATAAAGTATATTGTACGCATAGATCATTTAATTCTTCTATTCTAGAACTAACTGAATATACTTTTCATTAACATACGAGATTCCTCAGGTGTTAGAGCTCACAAACTCACATAAAGTATATTGTACGCATAGATCATTTAATTCTTCTATTCTAGAACTGAATATACTTTTCATTAATATACGAGATTTCTCAGCTGTTAGAGCTCACAAACTCACATAAAGTATATTGTACGCATAGATCATTTAATTCTTCTATTCTAGAACTAACTGAATATACTTTTCATTAACATACGAGATTACTCAGCTGTTAGAGCTCACAAACTCACATAAAGTATATTGTACGCATAGATCATTTAATTCTTCTATTCTAGAACTAACTGAATATACTTTTCATTAACATACGAGATTACTCAGCTGTTAGAGCTCACAAACTCACATAAAGTATATTGTACGCATAGATCATTTAATTCTTCTATTCTAGAACTAACTGAATATACTTTTCATTAACATACGAGATTACTCAGCTGTTAGAGCTCACAAACTCACATAAAGTATATTGTACGCATAGATCATTTAATTCTTCTATTCTAGAACTAACTGAATATACTTTTCATTAACATACGAGATTACTCAGCTGTTAGAGCTCACAAACTCACATAAAGTATATTGTACGCATAGATCATTTAATTCTTCTATTCTAGAACTAACTGAATATACTTTTCATTAACATACGAGATTACTCAGCTGTTAGAGCTCACAAACTCACATAAAGTATATTGTACACATAGATCATTTACTGCTTCTTTTCTAGAACTAACTGAATATACTTTTCATTAACATACGAGATTGCTCAGCTGTTAGGGATCACAAACTCACATAAAGTATATTGTACGCATAGATCATTTAATTCTTCTATTCTAGAACTAACTGAATATACTTTTCATTAACATACGAGATTACTCAGCTGTTAGAGCTCACAAACTCACATAAAGTATATTGTACGCATAGATCATTTAATTCTTCTATTCTAGAACTAACTGAATATACTTTTCATTAACATACGAGATTACTCAGCTGTTAGAGCTCACAAACTCACATAAAGTATATTGTATGCATAGATCATTTAATTCTTCTATTCTAGAACTAACTGAATATACTTTTCATTAACATATGAGATTACTCAGCTGTTAGAGCTCACAAACTCACATAAAGTATATTGTACGCATAGATCATTTAATTCTTCTAGAACCAACTGAATATACTTTTCATTAACATACGAGATTGCTCAGCTGTTAGGGATCACAAACTCACATAAAGTATATTGTACGCATAGATCATTTAATTCTTCTATTCTAGAACTAACTGAATATACTTTTCATTAACATACGAGATTACTCAGCTGTTAGAGCTCACAAACTCACATAAAGTATATTGTACGCATAGATCATTTAATTCTTCTATTCTAGAACTAACTGAATATACTTTTCATTAACATACGAGCTTACTCAGCTGTTAGAGCTCACAAACTCACATAAAGTATATTGTACGCATAGATCATTTAATTCTTCTATTCTAGAACTAACTGAATATACTTTTCATTAACATACGAGCTTACTCAGCTGTTAGAGCTCACAAACTCACATAAAGTATATTGTACACATAGATTATTTAATTCTTCTATTCTAGAACTAACTGAATATACTTTTCATTAACATACGAGCTTACTCAGCAGTTAGAGCTCACAAACTCACATAAAGTATATTGTACGCATAGATCATTTAATTCTTCTATTCTAGAACTAACTGAATATACTTTTCTTTTCTGTCTAGAAATTGTGTTTGCTGAAGCAAAAGTCACATAATCAGGCCGGCTAGTAAAACCAGAATGAGATGAGTAACTTCCTGCTCCAGCTGAATGCCCCATTCTTGGCTGTTACTTTGTATTATTAGTCAGTCTAAGGTTTGATACTTTGTGTCTTTTCCCAGCATCCTTCTGATTGTAGGAAGAAGTTCTATTTCAGCTCAGTATTTAGTTTCTTTCTTGCTCGCTTTGTTCTTTTCCTTCTCTCTTTTATGTGTCTTCCTGTTTCCTTGTGACTATGAGCTCAGGCCTCTCTCGGTCTGGGCTGCCTCGGGGGAAGGCCGGCCCTGTACTGATCCGACGCTGCTTCTTTCGCTTCTTACCCTTCCTCCTCTGCTCTGTCTTCTTCCATTGGGGTGGGGGCAGCTTCTGTCTCATGCTCTGAGCCTCCTGCCCTGGCCGTCTCCTGCACTTACCCAAGGTCTCTGTTTCACTGCTCTCACTGCCTCCGGGACCCATCCGGAGCTGCCTCGCACCTCAAGCTTCAGCACTGGGGAAAGTTGTATTCCTCTTTCATTTCTGGGTCCCCCCGGACATTAGCACTCACTGGACAGTGTTATACCTGGCGAGTAGTGCGCTGTAAAGTGATTTCTATACTTCTGCTCTCACTGCCTCCGGGACCCATCCGGAGCTGCCTCGCACCTCAAGCTTCAGCACTGGGGAAAGTTGTATTCCTCTTTCATTTCTGGGTCCCCCCGGACATTAGCACTCACTGTACAGTGTTATACCTGGCGAGTAGTGCGCTGTAAAGTGATTTCTATACTTCTGCTCTCACTGCCTCCGGGACCCATCCGGAGCTGCCTCGCCCCTCAAGCTTCAGCACTGGGGAAAGTTGTATTCCTCTTTCATTTCTGGGTCCCCCCGGACATTAGCACTCACTGGACAGTGTTATACCTGGCGAGTAGTGCGCTGTAAAGTGATTTCTATACTTCTGCTCTCACTGCCTCCGGGACCCATCCGGAGCTGCCTCGCCCCTCAAGCTTCAGCACTGGGGAAAGTTGTATTTCTCTTTCATTTCTGGGTCCCCCCGGACATTAGCACTCACTGTACAGTGTTATACCTGGCGAGTAGTGCGCTGTAAAGTGATTTCTATACTTCTGCTCTCACTGCCTCCGGGACCCATCCGGAGCTGCCTCGCCCCTCAAGCTTCAGCACTGGGGAAAGTTGTATTTCTCTTTCATTTCTGGGTCCCCCCGGACATTAGCACTCACTGTACAGTGTTATACCTGGCGAGTAGTGCGCTGTAAAGTGATTTCTATACTTCTGCTCTCACTGCCTCCGGGACCCATCCGGAGCTGCCTCGCACCTCAAGCTTCAGCACTGGGGAAAGTTGTATTTCTCTTTCATTTCTGGGTCCCCCCCCCCCCCCCCCCCCCCCCCCCCGGACATTAGCACTCACTGTACAGGGTTATACCTGGCGAGTAGTGCGCTGTAAAGTGATTTCTATACTTCTGCTCTGCGTTTACAGTGCTTGCTACCCTGCCTGCTCGTCCATCTTAATAACTGCATTTCAATCCATGTTTATTTTATTAAAGAGATGTTAAATAGATTACGGGCTGTGTTTTTGTTTTAAACTGATCACTGGAAAGCAAACGCCTGAGCACAGTGAACCCGGCTGTCAGAGAACCGATGCATTCATTACAGAGTGAGCGGGTGCTGGCGGGACTGAGGGCCCAGAAGGTTAAGGGAAGTCATTTTTGGAGGGGGTTAGGGTTTGAATAGACCGCAGCCCTTCCCTGTATTTCAGTGTCTTGAAGCAAGATAAAGCTCATTTCTTCTCACCAGAATTGGGGTTTCTAACGCAGATTGTACGCTTTGCTCTCAGGACAGTGGTCAGCTTGCTCTTGTTGAGATTTTCTATAAGAACTGAGATCCAGGTGGAAGGGGGTCACAAGATCCGGATCTAAGCAGAAAATCTTTTATATTTTCCAAGGCTTTTTTAGCCCTGTAAATGATCTGCTGCTTTCTGAGCTCTTAGATTACTGCTGCTTATTTCATTAGCACCATGAGCAGGGCTGTACAGATACACATAAGGGCCAGTCCCTACTCTGGGGAGCTTACAGTGCAGACAGGGAAGAGACTTCCGGAAATGTATTTCTTAAATAAAACAGAGTTAAAATCAGCAGGTTATGGGCAGGCAGAGGCATTTTTTCCTTATCAACAACTCTAACTCCATAACCCCTACTGTAAAACATGCCCCTCCCCCCATAAAACTGTTCTCCCTCCATAAACGTGCCCTCCCCACCATAAATCAGCCTCTGTTGCCACTCGATCTCTGCTTGCCCCTTGAGGCCTGCTGAACAACACCGTTACTTTCATCTGTCTCTCCTTACCCAGTGGGAATGAGTTTGACCGCCGACTTGGGATATCATTGGTTGGGCACCGGGTTAAGAAGAGAGCATCAGTGCCTTAGGCATCGCGCGCCGAAGGAGTGCGCAAAAGGAGCAGGCCCCTTCGCGTGATCTTTGCGTTGTACCTTCTCCAGACTTTTACCCCGAGAAATGGATTTAAAATTTCCCATCAGTGGCACAGTACGGCGATCACGCAAGATCCACAGTACATTAAAAGCATCATTGGACCTTTACCCAGAACAACAACACATAAAGTCTGTCTTCACAGACAACAGGTATATCCCGCCGTCAGCAGAAATGCACCTGTAATCAGGACATACTCAGAGAAAGAATAGCCTTCCATCCTCTGCCTACCTGAAACCTGCTAACAGAAAGTGAGGTTGCGTTAGTTAATCCAATGGCATCAGAGGAATACAATGCGCTCTCAATACCCAGACAAGGCAGAAGGGGAGGTGCCTCCTGGCCAGATTCAAAACCTTCTACACTTTAGCTCACATTAAGCTTTCAGTTGCACCATCTGAAGTTACTGTTCTCCAATCACAATGGAAACAACAGCAATTATACAGCATTATATACCAACAAATATCTGAAAAACCTAACCAAAATGTCAGGAATGGTGCAGGATCCCATAACTGGGAAATCATTGCACAAGCAGAAACGAACACTCCAGCTGTACAGAGAAATCTATCCAGTCACTTGTGACATTGCAACGTCTCCATTGCCAATACAACTGCCAACCTTTTATTCATATTTTCCCCAAGTCATTATTAAGCAGGAAGGTAAATCCTTCCATCACTGCAATATCAGCCAATCCTCATTTCCAATGAATAACGGAAGGGCTGGTATTACATGGGGCATGCAAAAGATGAAGCAAAAATGTAATTTTATGCAGGGATAAGACTTCATCTCCCCAGCTACCTCTCAAACACAGGGTAACTGAGAAAAGAAGACGCTGACCAATTATTGCCTGACATTATCTTGCACGTTCTTCAAACATCCCCGCACGATCACACAATCCCAGCACATGTGAATAAAGGAAGCGTGAGAGCCGCAGCCCCTCCAGCTTAATGGACCAGAGTGCTCCAAACATCCTCGCACGATCACGCAATCCCAGCACATGTGAATAAAGGAAGCGTGAGACCCGCAGCCCCTCCAGCTTAATGGACCAGAGTGCTCCAAACATCCCCGCACGATCACACAATCCCAGCACATGTGAATAAAGGAAGCGTGAGAGCCACAGCCCCTCCAGCTTAATGGACCAGAGTGCTCCAAACATCCCTGCACGATCACACAATCCCAGCACATGTGAATAAAGGAAGCGTGAGAGCCGCAGCCCCTCCAGCTTAATGGACCAGAGTGCTCCAAACATCCTCGCACGATCACACAATCCCAGCACATGTGAATAAAGGAAGTGTGAGACCCGCAGCCCCTCCAGCTTAATGGACCAGAGTGCTCCAAACATCCTCGCACAATCACACAATCCCAGCACATGTAAATAAAGGTAGCGTGAGAGCCGCAGCCCCTCCAGCTTAATGGACCAGAGTGCTCCAAACATCCTCACACGATCACACAATCCCAGCACATGTGAATAAAGGAAGCGTGAGACCCACAGCCCCTCCAGCTTAATGGACCAGAGTGCTCCAAACATCCTCGCACAATCACACAATCCCAGCACATGTGAATAAAGGAAGCGTGAGAGCCGCAGCCCCTCCAGCTTAATGGACCAGAGTGCTCCAAACATCCTCGCATGATCACACAATCCCAGCACATGTAAATAAAGGAAGTGTGAGACCCACAGCCCCTCCAGCTTAATGGACCAGAGTGCTCCAAACATCCTCGCACAATCACACAATCCCAGCACATGTGAATAAAGGAAGCGTGAGACCCGCAGCCCCTCCAGTTTAATGGACCAGAGTGCTCCAAACATCCTCAGACGATCACACAATCCCAGCACATGTGAATAAAGGAAGCGTGAGACCCACAGCCCCTCCAGCTTAATGGACCGGAGGAACTGAATCTGGAGCAAAGTCAGGGAGATCTATCAGTGCGATGTAAGAGTTTGAACCTCAATTCTCTGGCCTTATTAAAACGGGACAATTTAAGGGTTTTCCTCCAAAGGTTCCTCTAATCATCCTCATTATAATCCAAGGAGAAGTCATCATTCAATTTTCTAATCAACTGAACCGCAGTCTCCTACCATAAATCTGCAGGCAATCTAGATAACTTTTTAGCTTGGAAATTTGGGTTAGTTATTAATCCTTCTATTATTTTTTGTCTCTCTCACTGTTACTGTGCAAAGCTTTGTTCTTTGTATGAAATAAAAATTCTAATACACAGAAAGTTATTAATAATAATAATAATAATAATAATAATTATTATTATTATTATTATTTTTCTAACCCAGTATGATGATGAAAGTGTGCGTCAGCATTGAGTAAGCCTGCGACATGGCTCCTAAGGTGTAGATATCTGTACCTAGTAAGGTTCAGATTTCCAAAATCAGCCTGCAATTGGGAAAAAGGAACCCAGCACCTGATGCAGAACCAGTAACCCCTTTCCATAGCAGCTCCCCATATCACCTGACAGAGAAAGGTCAGACAGTGAGGGAGACCCTTTCAGAAAGGAAAGTGAGTGCTAGGGGTCCTGGCCATGGACCCAGGCGCCTGGTTCCCCTCACCTGCTTCTGCCTTCCCCATGTCTCCCGATGCCATTGTCCAAGGTCCTCCCAGGTGCATGCAACAGTGAGGATAGGTCATTCACGTTCACCCTCAGCAATGTATCTGCTGCATGCTAAACACTTAGTTTGTGCCTAATAATTCAAATCACAACTTTCTAACTTAGGTCTGGCCTATTGCCCACCCGGGTAGTAGAACATAATTGTTCCCCACTAATTCAGCTTCTTGCCAGTAATCACAGTGATCCTCTCTCAGCTATAGTGTTAGGAGATTTTAATCCACACGGTGACAAAATCCCACGTTGCGTAGCTTGCAGTGAGAGCGGGAGGCAAAGCACCGGGAATACCTCAGGAAAAGGCAGGTGTAGCAGGGATGAGGCAGAGGGGTGCGAGGTGGGGCCAGCGGATTTCCATTCTCTGACAGGAGGCCAGAGCACACCCCAGGCCCGGGATCCTCATCCTACACTTGGAGGGAAAGGAAAAGGAATCAGCCTGACAGCAGCAATTAATCAAGACAAGACGCTGACCGCAGCACAGTGTCAGGGGGAGGTCACCTCTGGCCCTTCTATTGGAACGTAAGTCTATGGGAAGAGATATCCAACCTATCTATTTAAGTTAAACTGTATTTATACTTATATTTAAGTTGTATTTATAGTTATATTTATATGTGATATGTTAAGAAAATATATGTTAAGAAACGCTGTTTAATGTAACGCCTTTATTGCGACAGTTAATGTTCTATGTAAACCGACCTGATTCGATACTTGTATTGAGAATGTCGGTATATAAAAATCCGAAATAAATAAATAAATAAATATCTGCCTCCAAAATAACTCCAAGATAAAGCCATGTGCCTTTGTTAGGGACCTTGGGATAACAACAGATACAGAATTAGGAATGAAAAAGCATCTAGCACAGAAAATAAGAGAGGGATATTACAGACTCCTTACTCTCAGAAAGCTAAAACCCCTTCTAGCTCCAACGGAATTTAGAGCCGCATTACAATCCCTGATATTATCAAATATAGACCAGTGCCATGCGTTATTATTATTATTATTATTATTATTATACTGTATTACAATCCCTGATATTATCAAATATAGACCAGTGCCATGCATTATTATTATTATTATTATTATTATACTGTATTACAATCCCTGATATTATCAAATATAGACCAGTGCCATGCATTATTATTATTATTATTATTATACTATATTACAATCCCTGATATTATCAAATATAGACCAGTGCCATGCATTATTATTATTATTATTATACTGTATTACAATCTCTGATATTATCAAATATAGACCAGTGCCATGCGTTATTATTATTATTATTATTATTATTATACTGTATTACAATCCCTGATATTATCAAATATAGACCAGTGCCATGCATTATTATTATTATTATTATTATTATACTGTATTACAATCCCTGATATTATCAAATATAGACCAGTGCCATGCATTATTATTATTATTATTATTATACTATATTACAATCCCTGATATTATCAAATATAGACCAGTGCCATGCATTATTATTATTATTATTATACTGTATTACAATCTCTGATATTATCAAATATAGACCAGTGCCATGCATTATTATTATTATTATTATTATTATACTGTATTACATTCCCTGATATTATCAAATATAGACCAGTGCCATGCATTATTATTATTATTATTATTATACTGTATTACATTCCCTGATATTATCAAATATAGACCAGTGCCATGCATTATTATTATTATTATTATTATTATTATACTATATTACAATCCCTGATATTATCAAATATAGACCAGTGCCATGCATTATTATTATTATTATTACTATACTATATTACAATCCCTGATATTATCAAATATAGACCAGTGCCATGCATTATTATTATTATTATTATACTGTATTACAATCCCTGATATTATCAAATATAGACCAGTGCCATGCATTATTATTATTATTATTATTATTATACTGTATTACATTCCCTGATATTATCAAATATAGACCAGTGCCATGCATTATTATTATTATTATTATACTGTATTACATTCCTGATATTTTCAAATATAGACCAGTGCCATGCATTTTATTTATTTATTTATTTATTTCAGGTTTTTATATACCGGCATTCGAGAGCGCAGTCCCATCATGCTGGTTCACATAAAACAGGGGTGCATTGTGAACATAAACTAAAAGAAATGGTGCGGAAAAGGCAGTTACATATAACAGGGTGATTAGAACTTGGCGGAGAAAGAAGAGAAAGGACAGGTTAATAATTAATTTAAACATGTGAACAATAGTGGAGGTGGTTAATCATGGTGTAGGTGGTGACAAGGATTGGTGTGGAAGAGATAGGTCAGTTTGAGTCCGGGAATGCTTGTATGAATATCCATGTCTTTAGTCTTTTTTTAAAAGTTGAGATGCATGTTTCCAGTCTGAGGTTTGAGGGGATGGAGTTCCATAACGGTGGAATGGCTGTAGAGAATGCCCGATCTCTTAGCGTAATGTGTCTGGTAGATTTGGGCGGTGGTACCTGTAGCGATCCTTTGTATGCATCTCTTGTCGGTCTTGACGAATTATGTAGTTGGAGAGGGATCTGTAGGTCAATGGGAGCCAGTAGGTGGATATTTTTGTATGTGGTAAGAATGGCCTTGTATATTATTCTAAAGTGTATAGGTAACCAATGGAGGCTCTTTAGGATGGGGGTTATGTGATCCCTTCTCCTGGAATTTGTCAGTATTTGTGCAGCTGCATTTTGTACCATCTGAAGCAGTTTGGTGTAAGAGGCGGGAAGACCAAGTAGGATGGTGTTACAATAGTCTAATTTTGAAAAAATGATTGCTTGCAGGATGGTTCTGAAATCTTGGGCATGGAAAAGAGGTCTAATTCTTTTCAGCACCTGTAGTTGGTAGAAACAGTCTTTGGTTGTTTTGTTGATAGTAGCTTTGAAATTCAGGCGATTGTCAATTAGGATTCCTAGGTCTCTCACTTGTGTAATTGTTGGTTCTTGCTGTGTCGAGGTGATGGTGCTGTTCTCAGAGGTGATGAGCAGGAGTTCAGTTTTGCCGGAATTTAGTACCAGGTTCAGTCTGGTGAGGAGGAGTTTAATTTTTTGAAGGCATGTATTCCAGTAAGTCAGCGTTTTTGCGAGGGAATCCTTAATGGGGATCAGGACCTGTATATCATCAGCGTACAGGAAATGTTTGAGGTTGAGGTCGGTGAGAAGTTGGCTTAATGGTATGAGGTAAATATTAAATAAAGTAGGAGACAGGGAAGAGCCCTGTGGGACTCCTACTGATGAAGGGTGTTGTGAGGATTCTTTGTTCTGTAGCTTGACCTTGTATCCTCTATTGCTGAGAAATGATATGAACCAGGAGAGTGCTGTGCCTGAGATACCTAAAGAGGCTAGCTGGTTAATGAGTAGGGAATGGTTAACGGTGTCAAAGGCTGACGAAAGGTCCAGTAGGATCAGTAAGAACGCTTGTCCTTTATCAAGGCCCAGGATGAGGTGATCTGTTAAGGAGATGAGGAGGGACTCCGTGCTAAGTGTTTTGCGGAATCCGTATTGTGATGGGAATAGGAGGTTGTTTTCTTCAATGTAGTTTGAGAGTCGGGTGTTCACCAATTTCTCCATGATCTTGGCTATGAAGGGGAGGTTGGCGATCGGTCGGTAGTTGTTTGGGTCATTAGGATCTAGGTTTGGTTTCTTGAGTAGTGGTTTGAGCGAGGCCAATTTGAGGTCATCTGGGTAAGATCCTTGTGTTATTGAGCAGTTTATGATGTCTGACAGGGATTTGGAGATGGCGTCAGGAATTGATAGAAGCAGTTTCGAGGGGATGTGATCCGATGGGTGAGAGGATGGTTTCATTTTCCGTAGAATATCTTGGATCTCGATGGAGGAAGTGAGTTCCAGTTCAGCTAAGCGGGTATTGTTGACGGCGGTCTGAGGTGAGGTTGATGTAGAAACGGTGTTAGGGGGAAGCTGAGTTAGAAGTTTGCTGATTTTGTTGTTGAAAAATATTGCTAGTTCTTCCGCTTTAGATTTAGCTTGGGTGAGAGCGATTTCTGGAGGGCTTGTTTGTGTGAGGTTAGAAACGTAGCTAAAGAGGGCTTTAGCGTCGAAGACTAGGTGGTGGATCTTGGATGCGTAATAGTTCCTCTTGGATCTTAATGTATTGGATTTATATTGGTGAAGAGTTGATTTATAGGTAGATAGAGTGATGGTGCATGGGTTTTTGCGCCATTTAGCCTCGTTTTGTCTTAGCAGTAGTTTAAGCTTTTTTAGCTCTGGGGTAAACCACGGTTGTCTTTTGGATGAGTTGGGGTGCGGTTTTTTTGTTGTTAGAGGGCATAGCTTGTTGGCAATGGATTCCGTGATGTTGTTCCAAGATCGTAGAGCTGAATTCGGATTGGTGAAGTCTACTTGAGTGAGATGTGATGATAAGTGATTGCTAAGATCTTCCATGGAGCATGTTTTCCTGTAAGTGAAGCAAGGGGAGGGTATGCGAGATGGACTGGTATCTTTTATTGAGAATGAAGATGTTATGAGGGAGTGATCTGACCAAGGGACCTTCGTGCAAGTGGGGTGCTGAACAGGTTTGATTGTTGAATTGACGAAGATGAGGTCAAGCGTGTGGCCAGATTTGTGTGTGGGTTTGTTGACTAGTTGAGTGAAACCTAAGGCGGAGTATGCTGTGAGTAAGGCTTCGCAGTTGGGTGATAGTATAGAGTTGTCGACGTGGAGGTTGAAGTCTCCTAAGATTATAGCTGGGGCGTCCAGATTGATAAGGGAGGTGGTTAGTTCGACCAGAGGAGAGGCGTCTGTTTCCAGGACACCTGGAGGGGCGTAGACAAGTAAAATTTGGAGTTTGTCTGAAGAGAAGAAGCCAATTTTGAGTTTAGAGTTTGTATTGGTGGAGTGCTGAGTGAATCTGAGGTCCTTTTTTGTAGCTAGGAGGATTCCTCCTCCTTTTTTTCTTCCCTGGCGTGGGATGGAGAAGAAGTTGTATGTCTCTGTGGGTAGTTGATTAATTATTGCAGTGTCTGAGGGTTTGAGCCAAGTCTCAGTAATTGCGCATATATCCGGCTTCACATCGATGAGATAGTCGTTTAGTATTACTGATTTCTTTGTTAGGGATTGCGCATTGAATAATGTTAACGAAAATAGTGTGAGGCCTAGCAGTTGGGTGAAGGGAGTGATCAAAATTGGAGATAGTGTTTTGAGGTTGTGGTGATGGGCCTGTCGAGTTGACTGTCCTTTGGAAGGTGGACAGTGTGGGAGGATTGGGATTGGGAAAGATGGAGACATTCTGAAATTGCTGTGGCAGGCGAGGGATATTGGCCGGTGAGGGTGAAGCATTTGTTGTCCTTAAGGTGAGGGAGGTGAGGTTGTAGGTGAGGGAGACGCGTTGCAGCGGGATAACGTTTGACCAGTCCACAGTCCTCAGGGGCTGCACGAAGGGGCGCACAAAGGGGCGGGCCCCTTTGTCGCGCTCCTTCGGCGCGCGGCGCCTGGTAGAGTGTGGCTTAAATGTCTGTCTGGTTGACCCTGATTGGGTCTCAGGTAGTGGTGTGGGCGGGCCTTGGCGCGGTTATGCGCCTGTTTTTTCTTTGCAGGTTTTCGGCGCTTTGGGAGCGCGGCTGGCGCTGGGGTCTCCCGGGTGTGGAGGGCGGGCACTGACCTTACCTTCCCCCGGCGGGGCTTTGGCGCCGGTCGCGCAGGTCTTCGGTCACGATCGGGAGCGACATAGTTCTAACGCTCAGCTAATCACATCGGCTCCTGGGTAGAGAAAATATGAAGGCTTACGAAACACAGGCGCCGACGTTTGAAAATAATTGGGGGTACTAAACACTCAATACAAATTACCTCTCCCTGCTCACAGTGAAGGAGTTTGCCCAATATTGGGGGGAGCTGGCACACCCACAGAACTGGCACCTATGGTAAGAGAGAGGGGTGGCTTGAGGTCACTGAACAGCCACGTATAGGAAACCTACAGATCTTACCTTTCCGCAGTGTCTTCCACCCCTGTGTCGTCCAAACTTCTGTAACTCGGCACGGTGCAGCCACGTGTGAATAAATGAGTTTTATTTACCTGCATTGCTGTGGGCCCTTCCCACAGTGATCAGAGAATGGAAGTGAGACAGTTTACTCCCAAATCAACAAGTGTTGAATATCCAATATAAAGGAATTCACCCCTAAAACAACAGATGAAAAAGGACATGAAGAAAGATTTAAATGTCCTAAGTTTCTTTAAAGCATAAAAATGAACCTGTTAAACTGACATCTTGTGGCCATTACTGGTATTGCATCCTCTGATTCCTCTGACACCTTGTGGCTGCTATTGTTACTGCAGCCTTTGATTAAGGCCTTATACTGACACCCTGTGGAACTGCTCGTATTGCAGCATTTGATTGAACTATTATGACACCTTGTGGGTGCTGCTGATATTGAAGTAGCTGATTAATCCATTATATTGAAACCTTGTGGCCTCTGTTGATATAGCTTCATTATACTGATACATTTTCATTGTACACTGCTTTGATGTTTCTATTGATTTGAATTATATTAATTAATAAACTAAATTAAGCAAAACTTGTGCTGCAGCCTCTGTTCTGTTCCTTATACTGACACCTTGTCACCACTACAAGTACTGCAGACTAATTATTCCATTATACTGACACCTTGTGGCCACTGCTGATATATTTTTTAAATTAATATTCTGCCTGTTGTGACTAGTAGCCAGCCACTTCAAAGTAGATTACACTCAGGTACAGTCGTTATTATATTTTCCCAGCATGCTTACAATCTATAGGGAATAATTTGCTAAGATACAGTACCGCAGGATTCTCCAAGCCCCAGTAAATGACCAGGTGGCTTGGTGAATCACCTGCCACTTAGTGAATCCCATAGCATTTTTTTTCCTCATGGGAAAGTGCCGCAGCTCGTGGTATTTTCCCATGAGGAAAAACACTGCGGCAATGAAAGCCCCCTGAACTGCGCATAATGGCATCCTAGGGACTGTGGGGGCCGCCATTACTTAAGGGGGCTGCTCGGCTTCATTTCAAAGCACCACTATTCAGTAAGCTGGTTAGTAGACAAGTTATCCGGCTGAAGTGAATATTCATTTGGATACACGTCCTGCTCATTCCTGGCAACCAAGTTTCACGATTCTTCTTAGTGTTTATCAGCGGCCCCTGGGTTGCCGCGTCTGCGCTGACCTTGCCCTTGTATCTGTGTATACATCAACACACACACACACACGCCCTTTTTCTGCGAAGTATCAGATGCTGCCCGGCCCGCTCCCGTTGTAACTGTTCACATCCTTTTCAGGAAAGTTGAGTCTCTTGTAGGAACGCTCTCTGAGCTTTGAGCGGTTTAAGGAACCTTCCCCTTCACAGGGTCTGAAATCCCTCTGGTGTTGAGGGAGACCATTTTAACTTGGCCAATCATTACGCTTAAAAAAGACATGGAGTGCAAAAAAAAAATATATATATACAATACACCGAGAGAAAAATGTCATTCACCTTCTCCGGGCCATTCATTCATTTATTTACTTTTAAATATTTATATTCCGCCTACATCAAGATTTTCATGCTAAGCAGATTACAATTTAACATAAAAAGCATTAATAACAAGTGAATACAAATGCAACGAAAGTGAATATTACAATAAAACAAATGCTTGCGGATGCGAACGCACTTCACAGTAATGACGAACCTCGCGCGTTACTGGCTTTGTAGATGTTTCAAAGCTCGGGTAAACAAATAAGCTTTTAACTGCTTCCTGAAGATTGATTTATTTATTTAAAAGATTTTTTTGCATACCGTCATTCATAGTTACATCACAACGGTGTACAGTATGTTTACATCTAAACGTGGAACCGACTGCATAAAAAGCCCGCGGTCTTGTTTTTCGTAGACGGTTCGGGCCATAAGAGGTTCCTTTCCATGAGCTTAAAGGTCAGGACCACGATTATAAATTCAATCCGAACCTTCCCTGGGACTCAATGTAACTCTTGCAGAAAGGGTGAAGCGTGCGCCCAGCGTGTGCCGCCCAGAACCAGACGAGCTGCTGAGTTCTGCAGAACCTGTAAAGCTCGTATAGCAGCCTAAACGAGCCTTAACTGCTGACCCAATTAAGAAAGACTGACAGTAATTGAATACAAATGCTTGGACAGGTGTCCTAGAATCCTAGCTCTCATAATCTGCTGAATGTGCTCTTTGAATGGCAGTCTAAGATCAAATAAAAATCCTAAGTTTCAAACGGACCTTTTAAACTCAATCCTAGTGCCCTTAACTGCTAAACTAGCAGAATTATTAGAAAAGGAATGGTGAATAAAATGGAAAATGTCATAATGCCTCTGTATCGCTCCATGGTGAGACCGCACCTTGAATACTGTGTACAATTCTGGTCACCGCATCTAAAAAAAGATATAATTGCGATGGAGAAGGTACAGAGAAGGGCTACCAAAATGATAAGGGGAATGGAACAGCTCCCCTATGAAGAAAGACTAAAGAAGTTAGGACTTTTCAGCTTGGAGAAGAGACGACTGAGGGGGGATATGATAGAGGTGTTTAAAATCATGAGAGGTCTAGAACGGGTAGATGTGAATTGGTTATTTACTCTCTCGGATAGTAGAAAGACTTGGGGGCACTCCATGAAGTTAGCATGGGGCACATTTAAAACTAATCGGAGAAAGTTCTTTTTTACTCAACGCACAATTAAACTCTGGAATTTGTTGCCAGAGGATGTGGTTAGTGCAGTTAGTATAGCTGTGTTTAAAAAAGGATTGGATAAGTTCTTGGAGGAGAAGTCCATTACCTGCTATTAAGTTCACTTAGAGAATAGCCACTGCCATTAGCAATGGTTACATGGAATGGACTTAGTGTTTGGGTAATTGCCAGGTTCTTATGACCTGGATTGGCCACTGTTGGAAACAGGATGCTGGGCTTGATGGACCCTTGGTCTGACCCAGTATGGCATTTTCTTATGTTCTTATGTTCTTAAGATCAACGTCACGCGCAAAGCAACTGTTTTGCAGAGATTTTAATGTTAGGTAATTCTGAATCATCCGATTATTAATACGCTGAACATTCTCGGATGCAGCAACAGGTACGGGAAAAAATATAGCTGAAATCATCAGCATGTATTTTAAATTGTATTTCATATTGCTCCAATAGAAGACACAGGGGCCGCAGATGGACATTAAAAAGCCGCTGTCGACAGTGCAGGGCCTTGCGGCTCTCCCCAGGATAAATCTAACCAAATCTGACTGCAGCCCTGCAGAACTAACTTGTTGCTGTCTGTCTCTGTCTTTCTATAGGAGCTAAACCAGTCACAGACAACGCCTTCAATACCTATTTCTTGTAATGGCTGCAGCCATGGGGTATGGGAGACTATCAAAGGCTGATGATTCGTCTATCACAGCCTCTCGCTTATCACGTTCTTGTAATGGGTAAGAGAAGAGTCTCAGTGCCGTGTTTTAATCTAAAACTAAGGATGGGCAGTTCCGGCCCCCGAGGGCCGCAAACCGGTCGGGTTTTCAGGATATCCCTCATGAATATGCACGGGAGAGATCTGCGTGCACTCTGCCCCCAATGTATGCAAATCTCTCTCGTGCATATTCATGAGGGGTATCCTGAAAACCCGACCGGTTTGCGGCCCTCAGGGGCCGGAGCTGCCCTCTCCTGATCTAAACCCACATTAATCTGAGTGAAGGATATTATCCTCATTTAAACGGTCTGAGAGCCGAGAGTGGACTGCCTTCTCCAAAAGCTCACTCACTGTGGGCAAAGCAGAGATAGGGCAGTAGCTCGCTGGTGAATCTCCCGGCATGTTCCCTTTTTTTTTTTTTATAAATAGTTGCCTTTTTCAAGGCCGGTGGAAGTCTCCCCTCTTGCAATGATAAATTAACCAAGGCAGACAAAGAGTTTCTATAAACTCTCCTCTTACCCTACATAATGAAGAAAAAAAAGGAGAAGGATCCAGAGAGCAAGGCGAGTTCTTAACTCGACTCGTAAACTTGTCAGTGTCGCTCTGCCCTACGTGCTCCACGTCTAGCCACCCGGGGCCCATCTCTGAGACTGAAGCAGCAGTACCACTGGGAGACCACCCCCCCCCCCTTCCTAGAGTGGTTCATCCTCCAGAAGGTCGGCTCGTAGAGTGAGAACGACTTGCAGTGACTCCTTGCCACGCTCCCGGGCTCTGTCTGAAAGGTCCTCAATTATCTCAAAACAACTCCTGAGGTCCATTGGCAGGGTGCAGACGTTTGCATCCCCCGGTTGAGAGGGGCGAATCTTCAGACAGGTTTAATGAGTTTGAAAAACGTTCTTCTGGTAACGGGGACTCAGTGGGGACCCCCCCCCCCTCCCAGCCAGCGTGGCCCTGGAGAGCGTGTGTGTGTGGCGGGGAGGGGCGATGATTCTGGAGGTCACAATCCGGGGGGAGGGAGGGGGCGCCACGGGATCTGATGGGTTGCTGGTACTGCAGGTGAGGGGTGGGGACCCCTCCATACTGGGTGGGTCACCCTCTCGTTTCACGTTCTTTGGTCCCAGGAATGTCTTGGGTGAGTGTGTGTGTGTGTGTGGGGGGGGTCACTTCTCATTTCCCTGCCCCCCCTCCCTCCCTCCCCATGCACACCTCCTTCCAAAATGCTTGGGGCTTTCCTGCTTGTACAAAGGCGAAACGACCTGGTTCTACCCCACCCATTGATGGGGGAGGAAGGACTCGGAAAATTATCCCTCTCCTGACTCCGTTTTACGGAGGACACGTTTTGATTTCAGGGATTCCAGGTGACAGCTTGCAATCTGTGCCAACACCCAGGTAAGTGGCTCTGCCGATCGCACCTCCTGCATGTCTCTACCTATCTTTTTTTTTTTTATTATTAGATAATTGCTGTTTGGGTTTATCAGTGCCAGCAGCAGCAGCAGAAGTGCCAGTGCCCGGCTGCTCTCTGCCGCACCATCCTGTGCTTCGGGACAGAGCTGCAGCCGGCGCCCGGAGCTGGCACGGGGGGGGGGGGGGGGGGACCCTTGCGGTGCCCGCTGTAAGCGGGTGTCAGTGATCGGAGAGGGGACACCTGAGCCCGGGATGTATCCGCTGTTGCTGCTGCTGCTCCTGAGCAGCCTCTGTGCTCGGGGAGTGTTGTCTGGTGAGTACCAGGGGGAGAGGAGAGTCTCGCTGTAAAATGTCAGTGCCCTGTGCCAGCTCGTGAAGAGAGAGCGTGAGTAACCCCACCAGGCAGGCTTTACAGTAATGGAGGTGAACTGATGAGAGACTGGCAGGGGAGTTGGTGGGGGGGGTTCCTGCTCCTGCAGGCGCTGGTGGTGCATGAGGGTACAGAAGGAAGCTTCCTGTTATCCGAGCATCCGGATCTTTGTAGGGGTTGCTCTGGGTCTAGCAGCCCAGAGCTCCCCCCTCCCCCCCCCCAGAATTTCTTCTCTCTCCCCTGCCCATGCCCACCCCCACCCCACCAAGAAAACTTCTATCAGGAATTGTCTGAGATATTTTAAGAAGCTGTGCTGGAATTTTGCAGGGCTCAGCCACCTCGGGAACGCATTGCTCATTGCTCCCATCTGGCATAATTCATTTTAGTTTTTCATGGATTTATTTCGGTGCCCGTTGGTACTCTTCTTCCCCCCCCCCCCCCCCCCCCCTTTCTCATTCTCTCTCTCTGGCCCTCTCTGGTTCGTCTCTCACGCCCTCCTTGTCTCTCTCCTTCTCAGCCAGCGGGCGACTCCATGAGATATTTGTCTGTGTTTCAGTATTTGTATTGGGGGATATGTGCTGAGCACATCTGGTAGTATATCTCTGTGTTTGTGATTAGGGATATGTGCTGAGCACATCTGGTTGTATATCTCTGTGTTTGTGATTAGGGATATGTGCTGAGCACATCTGGTTGTATATCTCTGTGTTTGTGATTAGGGATATGTGCTGAGCACATCTGGTAGTATATCTCTGTGTTTGTGATTAGGGATATGTGCTGAGCACATCTGGTTGTATATCTCTGTGTTTGTGATTAGGGATATGTGCTGAGCACATCTGGTTGTATATCTCTGTGTTTGTGATTAGGGATATGTGCTGAGCACATCTGGTTGTATATCTCTGTGTTTGTGATTAGGGATATGTGCTGAGCACATCTGGTTGTATATCTCTGTGTTTGTGATTAGGGATATGTGCTGAGCACATCTGGTTGTATATCTCTGTGTTTGTGATTAGGGATATGTGCTGAGCACATCTGGTTGTATATCTCTGTGTTTGTGATTAGGGATATGTGCTGAGCACATCTGGTTGTATATCTCTGTGTTTGTGATTAGGGATATGTGCTGAGCACATCTGGTTGTATATCTTTGTGTTTGTGATTGGGGGATATGTGCTGAGCACATCTGGTTGTATATCACCATGTTTGGGTGTTTGTGATTGGGGGATATGTGCTGAGCACATCTGGTTGTATATCTTTCTATTCAGGTGTTTGTGATTAGGTGATGCAGGTTGATAACATCTGGCTGTAAATCTCTTTTTTCAGGTGTCCACACCTATCAGGTTATGCAGGGCTGTAATGTGACGGAGCACAACACCACTGTCGGTTTTTACAGGAGTGCGTTTGACATGGAAAATTTCCTGCACATCAACACAACCTCCATGAACTGGACGGCGGAAATGCCGCAGGCTGAGGCAGAAGTAGAGGCCCGCAATGCTAACTGGACCATAACTCAGCAGGAACTGAAGAATCTGGACATGTTCTGTGACTACGCCAAATATTTAGCTTCATTTGCGAATCAGACACTGCAACGAAAAGGTAAAGGCAGAGAGAGGGGACAGCGGGTGTTTAACAAATATTTCTGTTCTGTGTTCACTGTGTTAAGGCCTGGATCAGGACCACATAAAGCAAACACAAATAAGATCGGAGGCGAGGTAATCAATTTCAAGAACAGTGAGGATCTACCTAAACTGAAATGAGATAAAGTGACGGGGCCGGATGGGACACATCAGTGGACTGCAAGATCCCAGGCAGCCTGGGTTTTACCAGAGTTCAATCTTGTCAGAGGAACCTGATCAATTTCTTTGATTGGGTGACCAGAGAGCTGGATCAGGGGAGAGCGCTAGGTGTAGTGCATTTGGATTTCAGCGAGGCCTTTGACGCGGCTCCGCACAGAAGACTTATAAATAAATTGTGCATCCTTAGTATGGATCCTAGAGTGAGTGACCGGGTTAGGAAGTGGCGGAGTGGGAGGCGACAGCGGGCGGTGGTAAAGGGAGGTTCCTCTGAGGAGGGGGGGGGGGTCACTAGCAGGCTGCCTCAGGGATCGCTCCTTGTTGAGAGCGACATAATGGAAAGGTTTGTCTTTCTGCTGCTGATACCAAACTCTGTCACGGGGTGGGCAGCCAGGAAGGAGTGGAAAACGCGAGGAGGGATCCAGCGAAGCTGGAGGAATGGTCTAAGGTCCAGCGGCTCAGATTTAATGCAGTTCCGGGGGGGGGTGACCGTGACCTGGCCTCGGGGCCGTCCTTAGAGGGGGTCACCCGGGGCCCCGTGCCGTCACGGCGGCCTCACCCCGGGCCCCACCGAGGCATCTCGCCCTCGCCTTTATAATTAACCCCTTCAGATCTGAACACCCGCCCCCCCCCCCCCTCCTTCCAGTGCACGCGTCGTGTTTCCCTTTCCCTTTCCCCGTCTCATCGCGTCTCTCTCTCTCTCTCTCTCCCCTCGCCTGCAGAAAAGCCCAGAGTGCGGGTCACGGAAAGGCGGCTTTCCAACGTCACCATGTCCGTGTACTGCCGCGCCTACGGGTTCCACCCCGGCCTCATCCGGATGACGTGGCTGAAGGACGGAGCGGAGACGCAGGCCAGGCTGGCGCCGGAAGACGTCCTGCCCAGCCCCGACGGGACGTACCAGGCCTTCGTCTACCTGTTCATCGTATCCGAGA
The DNA here is from genome assembly GCF_901001135.1 of Rhinatrema bivittatum. Lineage (NCBI taxonomy): Eukaryota > Metazoa > Chordata > Amphibia > Gymnophiona > Rhinatrematidae > Rhinatrema > Rhinatrema bivittatum. The sequence continues at coordinate 272,013 of NW_021820389.1, forward strand.
CCCCAGCGAAGGGCCACCAAGATGGTACAGGCCCCTGGCCCCCGACACCCAAACCCTACTCAGAGAGGCTCGGGACCCTCAAAACGTAACTGCTGGAAGAGGCCGGGAGTGGGGGTGGTGGTGGTGGGGGGGGGGAGTATGATAGAAACATGGGGGCCCCTCTGTTCTGTACCCCAACTCCCGGTCAGGCCCACTCCCAGCCTTGCTTCGTGGCCCCTCTGTTCTTCACCCCCAGCCACGGCACGGGAGGGCCCTTCTGCTCGCCAGGCTGTGAGTTTCCCGGCAGACTCCTTGCTTCTAGATTTTTTCACCCCCCCATCCCACTCCCACAGGGGCCTGTGGGAGCCAGGGGCAGGGCAGGATCAGAGCCCGCTATTACCATCACGGGTGCCAGGTGCTCTGGGACCTCCAGCGCCCCCCCCCCCCCCCCCCCCCCGGGTTCTGCCTCCACGTCGTGAGTCTTTCCTCTCGGCTGCAGTGGATGTGGGATGGGGATGTGGGAGGCAGATCTGGTACGAGGGGTATTCAAGCACCCCCCCCTCCCCCCAGAGCTGACACCTACGCCTACCATTACAATAAGGTTAACGTACAGACGGGTCTCGGGCGATGATGTCTCAATGCCGCGTCCCACCTCCTGTCTCCTGTTGCAGAGAGAGCACCGAGGACGGAGCCATCACCGGAGCCGGGGAAAGGCACGGGAACAGCACAGCAGGGCCTGTCCACGGGAGGCATCATCGGCGTGGTCGTAGCTGTCGTGGTTTTTGTGTCTGCCCTGACGCTGGGGCTGGTCAGCTGGCAGAAGAGGAGGAGAAGTAAGAGAGGGAGGGGAGGGGGGGAGTCTTTCACCAGTGGGGACCAGAGAGGGGTCCGGGGGAGGACTATCCGCGGGAAACCCCTCCCCCTAACCGTGCAAAAACTGTGCCTTGTATTTAACCACTGCCCGCACCATAAACGTGCTCCAAAAATACAGGCAGCTTAGCAAAAAAATGTCAAAGTCAGGTTCAGAATCTCTCTCCCCCTTTCCTCACGGCGAGGCTTCCTCTCAACGCCTTCCCTCCCCAGTTTTCCATGCCCCCAGCCTGGGTCTCTCCCCGAAGGCTTGCGAAGTTCCCCGACGCTCTCTCCTCGCACGTGGGACGTGGCAGCGGGTGGCACCTTAAACCTCTCCAACCAGCGTGGACGCCTCCCTCTACCCAGAGACCCCATCCTCAGAGACCAGCCCGGACCCTCACGGGACACCTCCCTTTATTAGGCTGGAGCCCCCCTCCCTCCTCGGTGCCCTCCAGTCGAACCCTCCAAACTGGAAAGTTCCGCACCGCGGCACGTCAGCCGCCATCCCCTCCTGGAACCTTTGCTACCTAATGTGCCGCCCGGTGGCCACGTGGGCCTGCGTTCTGCCTCTAGATGATGTCACCGCCTTAAGGCGGAATGGGGACGTGCCACGTGGGGGGTCAAGGCGCGACCGGATTTCAACGCCGCCGCGAAGCCTCCAGCCGTTCTCGGAGCGGCTTGAGGCCGGCGCCGCGCAGCCGCCGGCCTTCTCGCGGTCTCAGACCAGAGCCCGAGGACGGGGAGCTGCGCGGTGCCGGCAGCAGCAGCAGATCCGGGGCCTGCCGGGGGACATCAGAGCGGCGAACGAGGTTTGCTGGGGTGGGAGGCTGGAGGCTGGGCTTGCTGGGCAGCAGCAGCAGATCCGGGGCAGCAGCAGCAGATCCGGGACACCCCCCCCCCCCGGTATTCTGCTGCTCCTGAGGGCGTGCACGCGGTGTCATCAGAGACTCGGCCCCCTCCTGGTAGTTACAGTCGTCGGAGACTTTAAGGAAAGCTTTTCGACCTCTGTTTCAGAGCTCACCCTGTGGTTTTGTCTTTTTCAGCGGAAGCCTTCGGAGAGATGTTTTCCAACACCTGAATCTGCTGTAACCCCCAGGACAGGAGCTCATCCCTTCTGCCTTCGATTGCCACGGAAATGACTCTGGTGTTTAATGTCTTTTATCTCCCACTGACTTGGGTACCCATTTGGACTGTAAGCTCTTTGGGGCATGGACTTCTACCCGAATACTTATTACCACTGTACAGTGCTGCATTCGTCCCGTAGTACTGTAAAACAATGAGCATTATTATTAAATCTTCAAGGACCCTCCCCACGTCCCCCAGCAGCCTGCCACACGGCTGGCATGACCTGATGCGGGGGGTGGGGCGCCCATGGATCCGTGACTCCTAAGGGTGGCCGGAGTCTCCTGCCTGGTTATTGTACACTGGGGAAAGTTTTTAGCTGTCATAAAATAGTCCCTCCCATGCAAGGAGCGGAAGGATACATGATCACACCCTTACGGGGGGGGGGGGGGGGGGGTGTGAACCGAGCTCACAGGTGGAAGAGTAAGAGCCAGCCCAGCGACCTGATTGGCTGACTGTCTGCGGCGCAGTATAAAAGCACACGGGTCCGTGAGGATTTTTTTTTTTTTTTTTTGGTTTAAATTCTCTATTTCTCGAAACGTCAGGCACAGGGATAACGATTTCAGGGTCAGAGCAGAGCGAATACAGTCTAAGAATTTAAACAAATAAAAGATTACAGCTTATCGTCTCTTGTTTATAGCGTAGGGAAGGGTCAGTTTATGCCACCCCGCGCACAGCGGTAAAAGTCTTCGTGCCTGCAGAATTTGCCGAGAATTTGCAAATTGAGGGCTCATGCACGGCAGGCAATCGGCCGAACGTGCGCACATTATGCCATGTAAAGTTGCAACTGATCTTTGGAGGGCGTAGCGTGCGGGGGAGGGTTGTTGGGTTTTTTTTAACTCACACACAAAATTTTTTAAAATGAGACATGCGTTCCGCCCCCCCTCCCAGACGCCTCTCCCCTTTGTGTGTAAAAGCATGCGCATACCACGGGTGTGCACGTAATATTACACGTGTATTCATTTTTTAGTTCCTTCAGTACCCTAGGATGCATACCATCTGGTCCAGGTGATTTGCTACTCTTTAGTTTGTCAATCTGGCCTGCAACATCTTTCAGATTCACCATAATTTGGTTCAGTTCATCCGAATCATCACCCTTGACAACCGTCTCCGGAACTGGTATCTCCCCAACATCCTCATCAGTAAACACGGAAGAAATGAATTAATTTAGTCTTTCCGCAATGGCCTGATCTTCCCTAAGAGCCCCTTTAACCCTTTAAATGAATCTGGGCAATAAGTTATCAGAAAGTTCACAAGTTTAATAAAGAATTAGGAAAATGCACAATTTACGTAGTCATCCCACAGATCGGACTGTTCTGGAGTGTCCATTTGTACGATTTGGGATTTGAAGTCCTGGCTCCTCAGCGGAGATGTGTGGATTTACAGCTTTAATTGTATCTGCTTTTAGACTGAATCGGATATATATGTACAGTATATACACACAGGCGCACACACCCAGACCCTTTCTGCAGTTTGATACCCCTTATAATCCTCAGTGGTAGACGGGAGATTGATAAGGAAGCTGGGAGGAGTAATTCCCCCCCTCAGTCCACGTCCCCGTTCTGGGTGAAGAGCCTCTGGACCAGTCGGTGGTACACGCCCTCCCTCTCCATGAGCTGCCGATGGTTCCCTTCCTCCACCACGCGCCCTTCCTCTATCACGACGATCTTATCGGCGTCCTCCACCATCTTCAGCCGATGAGCCACGACCAGCACCGTCTGCCCCCGCATCCGGGAGAGCGTTTCCTGGACCTGACAACGCGAGAGGGAAAGGCACGGTCAGCATCGCTGGGGGGGGGGGGTAAAAACCCGAAGAGGGAGCCAGCGCCCACCACGAGCAAAGGAAGCGGGCAAACACAGTCGCGGAGTAGGCCTGCGCTTGCCGTCTGCGAGCAGAGAGAGAGAGAGACAGGCGGAGAGTACCTTGTGTTCGCTCTCTATGTCTAAGCAGCTGGAGGCCTCGTCCAGGATGAGGAGCTGCGGTCTCCGGACGAGAGCGCGAGCGATAGCGATTCGCTGCTTCTGTCCCCCAGCCAGTGTCCCGCCAGCCTCACCCACATCTGCATGGGAAAGAGAGAGAGAGACACGTAGAGGTCATCCAACACGAGAGAGGCGCACGGTCGTCCGATCCAGTCATGATGTCAGGAGATGAAACATTTGCCTCGGCTGGCTCCCAGTAGATCGGAGAGATCTCCGGTTACATTCCTACCCCCTTTGCCCCTTTTAACCCTCAGGAAGGGTGCTGGGAGGCTGTTCGGGCTGGCCCTCTCCAGGGCCGGCCGCTTCCTCCCAGAGGTCCATTCCAAGAGACGGCCAACGGGAAGCAAAGCTGGAGAGTGCTGAAACAGCCGACAGCGCCAGATGGTAGAGATCAGGTGATGGGCGGTTTTCGTGCCGTCTGGCTTCTCCTGGCGAGCGGGGCCTGCGAGCCACTGGAGCCCTGGTCCTCCACTTGCTCTAGCCGACTCTAAATGTGGCCCTAGCCCAGCAGCGAACAGGGAGAGGACAGAGGGTGCCGGCAGGAAAGGGGTTAGTGCTGCTTGCAGGGTGGGGATGTCACCTGTCCTGTACTTCCTCTCCATCTGCTGTATGAAGGGATCGGCATGAGCTTCCCGAGCTGCTGTCTCCACATCCTCCATTGAGTAATCTCGCAGCCCGAACGCAACATTCTCTGCCACCGAGCGAGCAAAGAGAACCGGCTCCTGCCCCACCAGTGAGATCTGTGCAGATAGAGAGTGTGACAGCATGAGAAATAAAGCCATAGTGTAACTGAGCCTGAGAGAGACACCGGCTCCTGTCCCACCAGTGAGATCTGTGCAGACAGAGAGTGTGACGGCATGAGAAATAAAGCCATAGCGTCCCTGAGCCAGAGAGAGACACCGGCTCCTGTCCCACCAGTGAGATCTGTGCAGACAGAGAGTGTGACGGCATGAGAAATAAAGCCATAGCGTCCCTGAGCCAGAGAGAGACACCGGCTCCTGTCCCACCAGTGAGATCTGTGCAGACAGAGAGTGTGACAGCATGAGAAATAAAGCCATAGCGAGACACCGGCTCCTGTCCCACCAGTGAGATCTGTGCAGACAGAGAGTGTGACAGCATGAAATAACGCAGAAAGGGTATCACTGAGCCATGCGCACCAGCTCCTACCCGCCTGCCAGATCTGTGCACAGAGTGTGACGTGAGGGGGACACTGGATATCTGTCCCTGGAATCAGGGGATTTCTACTCTGATATTAGTCCCTCATTTTCACACCTTGGTATGGAGATATTTGTGGTCGTAGTCCCTCAGGGGTCTCCCGTCCAGCAGGATCTCTCCCGCCTGGGGCTCATAGAATCGCTCCAGCAGAGAGATGCAGGTCGTCTTCCCGCTTCCCGAGGGCCCCACCAGGGCCGTGACTTTCCCCGGCCTAAGCTCGAAAGAGACGTCCTGGAAGACAGAGTGAGACAGCAGGCTGTCATGTACTTGTGACATCCCTGGTCGGTGGCTGCTAGGTCCTCTCACCTGGCGAGGGCCATGTCTGATGTGGGGGCATCGTATGACCTGACTGTAAATCTGAGGAACATTTCTACGAGGGAGCTGTGGCGCTGTGGTGGCTTGGATACAAGACGGCTCTGACTCTTCCAGCCCAGCCCTGCGAGCTCTCCCCCTCATATCTCCTGTTCCAGTTCCGATGTAAACCTGTTAATTACCAGGGGTGTGCATGGCAAAATATTTCATTTTGGTTTTTGTTTAATTTTGGGAGTTTGTAGTTTTGTTTGGAATGCTTTGCAATTTAAGTGTCGTTTTTAGCGTATGGTAATTCATATTAGCATGCGCTAACTGGAATATAACGCGCTATTTGATTTAGTGCGCACTATTTCAAATTAGTGCGCACTAAAAACAAACTAAAAAAAACCTGAAAATTTTGTGGGGGTTTTTTTGTTTAAAAAACCAACATGAAATGATACAGACAATGTTGTTTCAAACCCAACCCCATCGCTATTAATGACCTCACGGTACTTACAGGTTCAGCACAGCAGATTGTGACATCATCAGCTGCTGTTAGAGCTACTCTGCTGCTATTTGTTAGCTGCATTGTGACATCAGCGGCCATTGTTAAGAGCTGCTGTGCTGCCATTGGCTAACTGTATTGTGATGTCAGCGGTCATTGTTGGAGCCCTTCCGCCAGCCCTGGTTCAGGGCTTTCTGCTATCCTAAGCAGCTGCGCATCCTCTACAACCCCTAAGAACCCCCCACCCCTAAGCATGAGAACAGGCCCCCCCCTCCCCCAGCCCCCAGAGCCCTGCCCGTACCTTCAACACGGACACATCTGGCCGGGTGGGGTAGGAGAAGGAGACATTCTGGAAGTGGACGTGGCCCTTGAAGTCTTTCGGCTTCAGGTCCCCCTCCGTGGGGACTGTCGACTTGCGATCCAGATACTGGAAAACCTTCTCTGCGGCTCCCATGGAATGGATCATATCCCCGTACATATGCACCAGACTCTGCGGGAGAGGGAAGGGCTGGGTCAGTACGATCTACTCCTCTGCGTGCTCCTGTCAGGGCTGGCAGCGTGGCCCTAGGAACCGGCAGCGCCCACACGGGTCCCTGGAATCCAGCCCTATCCCTGTTACACCGTATGGGTGACTCGGGGCAAGTCACTTAACCGCTGTGCTTGCCTTGGTTTTTCCTCCCCCCCTCGGTGCACAGGTAATTTTGGCGGCTTTCCATCCCTGAGATGGCTGCAGGAGACGGAGAGTGCTTACCCGTACGTAGCGCCCGGACTCCTTCTGGTACATGATGAAGGACACCAGGTTCCCGCTGCTCATCTGCCCCGTGCGGATCAGGTGCTGCCCACAGTACAACATGATCACCTGCACGGCTAACTTCGTGAGCTACAGGGAAATAACATTTAGAATGAGAAATCCTGGGCTCTAATCCCAGCTCTGCCACTGATCCTTTATCATACAGCCCCCCGAGCCTCAGATCCAATCCCCGGCACTGTCCCTGACTCTCTGTACGTGTCATTGGGGCGAGTCCCTTTATTTCCCAGTTCCTCGGCTCTAATCCCCGGCTCTGTCACAGAGTCTCTGTGTGTGACCTCCTGGGCCTCAGCTCTAATCCCCGGCTCTGTCACTCACTCTCTGTGTATGACGGTGGGGTAAGTCCTGTGCCAGTTTACCCAGCTGCTACTGACCGATGTGAATAACTGTCCCCTCTCCCTTCTGCTCCTCAGGAGCTCTCGGCCAGGAGGAGTGATCCGGTATTCGGGGAACGGAAATCAAATCCCAGGAGTCAGACAAACATCACTCAGCGGAATGGGGTGGGGGGAGGCATCCCAGGCCTACATCCCCTCCCCTGCCTCGGAACCAGTCACATCACGGTGCCCAGGGCGAGAAGGATCGTGCATACACACCCTGTGGGCCAGCACATACAACGTCCTGATCACAGCCCGTCGGGTCTTCAGCCGGTGCGTCTCCAGCAGCCGGGCGCCGTACCGCTCTGCCTCCTCCTGCTCCGTGCCGAAGCTGCGCACCGTCCTGATGGCGTGAACGGTCTCCCCGGCCAGGTGGCTGGATCGGGCGATGGAGTCCTGCACGTCCTTCACTACGCTCTGCGAAGAGACGACAAGAGGGGGGAAACTCCCACAGTTCAGACGGCATAACGAAACCACGGCCCTCGTGCATCATTTTCAAAACCAAGCATCTGCTCAAGCTGTGGGTGCTGGGGTCACAGCTGCCCCCAGTACTGGTTTTAAACCCCACCGAGCACAGGCAGGGAAGTCTCCAAAGATATTTACTAGGGATGTGAATCGTTTTTTGACGATTTAAAATATCGTCCGATATATTTTAAATCGTCAAAAATCGTTAGGGCCACGATACAATAACAATTCCCCCGATTTATCGTCAAAAAATCGTAAATCGGGGGAAGGGGGAGGGGAAGGGGGAGGGCGGGAAAACCGGCACACTAAAACACCCTAAAACCCACCCCTGACCCTTTAAATTAAATCCCCCACCCTCCCGAACCCCCCCAAAATGCCTTAAATTACCTGGGGGTCCAGCGGGGGTCCGGAACGGCCTCCTGCAATCGAATCGTGTTGTCTTCAGCCGGCGCCATTTTGCGCCGCCATTTTGCAAAATGGCGCCGGCTGAAGACAACACGATTCGATTGCAGGAGGCCGTTCCGGACCCCCGCTGGACCCCCAGGTAATTTAAGGCATTTTGGGGGGGTTCGGGAGGGTGGGGGATTTAATTTAAAGGGTCAGGGGTGGGTTTTAGGGTTTTTTAGTGTGCCGGTTCACGATTTTAACGATTTTCACGATACTTTAAACACCCAAACGGCAACGATACGATTCCCTCCCCCTCCCAGCCGAAATCGATCGTTAAGACGATCGAGGACACGATTCACATCTCTAATATTTACCTAGGCCACACAAGGTGGTGAAAGCGAAATTATTTTAAGGATGTGGGGGCGGCCATCTTGTTTACCAGGGGACGCTGTCACTGATGACAAAATGTTCTATTTCTTTTCGGTCTGAGCCCAGTGAAACAGCACAGTCTCTCTTATCTTTATAACATTGTACGTGTCTGCCTCAGGTTTACGATTCAAAGCAATACTGATAAGTAAAATGCTCCTGATAACGAAGTGAGACATAACATACGCCGTCTGTGATATTGCTAACCAACAAGATGGCTGCCCCCATGCCAGCTGGGTTAATTTAAAAAAAATCTAACCATCAGTTTACTGAAAATGAAATATAACTGTAATTAGGCAGCATACGTAATGGGAAGACTGAGCAGACGGCAAGAATCTTCAAGGAGACCCCAACGTGGGCCAGGGGATTGGTCTGGGGGCTCATACCTCATAGTAACGATTGTAGATCTCCTGGATCAGCGCGGTGACGGGCATGTCGATGAGTGTGAACAGCGTGAGCTGCCAGGAGAGGTTCAGCATGAAGCAGTAGATCCCCACCGCCTTCACCAGGCTGCGCAGGAAAACGTTCACGTTCCGTGCAATGGAGCGACTCATGAGCGCCGTGTCGGTGGCCAGGCGGGAGGTGATCTCACCTGCGACAGAATCCACCATGTCAGGAAGTTGCAAGGGGCAGCAGCAGATTGTTATGTTCAATGGGAGACCCGAGACCAGCTCCCAGTGGTCATAATGGTCATAGTAACACAGTAAATGATGGCAGACAAAGACTCAAATGGCCCTTCCAGTCTGCCCAGCAAGGTGCTTGGGGCTGTAACTGCCGCTCCGTGCAGGTTACCCCCATGCTTTCTTGGAAGCACAATGCAGCCATTTCAGTGCTGTTCAGAGCTGAACTGTTGCTCCGTGCAGGTTACCCCAGTGCTTGATTACAATCCTCTTGCCACTAGGGATGCTCTGTGTTTATCCCCTGCCTTTTGGGGGTTAGATAGTTACTGAGTCTCCACTACCTCCTCCGGGAGGGCATTCCAGGCATCCACCACCCTTTCCTTGAAAAAGCAGCTCCTCACGTCATTCCTGAGTCTACCCCAGTGCACTCTCATATCATGACCCCAAGTTCTACAGCTTTCTTTCCCCTGGAAAAGGTTTGCTTCCTGTGCATTATTAATGACCATAGAGTGAAATTTCTTAGCTGCATCAGCTTCTGGTTGCGATGTTGATTTGGAAACCAAAGCAAACAATAGCTTTGACATAGGATATTGAAGAGCTGAAGGCAGTACCAGACCTCTATATGGGGAGGGGGGTGAGGTCTGCCTTGAGCTTTTTCTCTCTGTCTCCATCTGCTGGTAGGGAGGGACATAACCCACATGTCTGGACTGACTGGGATCCAGTATGCATGTGATGTAATTTGTGCCAACTCTCACTACAAATCCCACCGTGCAGATATCAGGTGCCATGCTACCTTATCTGGCAGCATGATCACCCTGAGGTCCTTCTCCTGGTTGGTACCCATCAGCATCTCGCCCCCCTCATTGTGTAGTGCTCCTTTGGACTTCTGCACCTCAAATACAGGACTCTGCAGTATTTTGCATTGAATCTTAGCTGCTAAGCATTTCACCACCCCTCGAGCTTTCTTACTTCACTTCTCATCCTGTCTGCCCCCTCAGGGCTATCCACAGACTTGAAAAGAGACAAAGCCCTCAGTCCTCTCTCCTCCAGCCTAATAAACCTGATTCTTTCACACTTTCCTCATAGGCCCTATTCAGGCCTCCTCTGGACTTGATTTCCCAACAGGTTTCTTGAATTGTGGACCCCAGAACTGAATCGCAATCTTAACCTATTACATCACAACCATCAGCTGTGTTGGTTACCTGTTTTGGTGGATTCAAAGAATCCAATTTCTTGCTGTACCACGGCCCGAAAGAGTAGGACCCGGAGTCGCTGAGTAAGCCGGGCTAAGGTGAGCGTGAATAGGCCACCTCTGCAGCCAGCGGACAAGGAGCTGGTGGGGAGAAGGTACAGAGGTGAATACAGATGTGCTAGGACTGGAGAAGCCCAAGCATAGCACTGATAATACACACACATACAGACATCATATTATAAACTTCATAACCATGCCAGGCTGATATTTTATAGGAGCATAAAATCTGGAAGAAGAAGATGATTCGGTTGTGTGAGAATTTTTTCCTTTAGATGACGTTACCTTATCAATAAGGAGACATTTTTCTACCTTCTACGGTGAGTTCCTCCCAATCCCCTGCAAGTCACCCATGACCACTGCTTCTGCCATGGAGTACACGGCCATGAAAGAGATGCTGCAACCCTGGGCTACACTCCCCCCTCTTGATTTTGGGGGTCCCCCTGTGTACTGACCTTGCCATGGAGTACAGAGCCATGAGTGAGATGCAACCCTGGGGTACACTCCCCCCACTTGATTTTGGGGGTCCCCCTGTGTACTGACCTTGCCATGGAGTACAGAGCCATGAGTGAGATGGCGGTGTAGAATTTGGCCTCTCTGTACCGGGATCCCAGAATATCAATCACCTTCCCCGTGTAATAAGGGATAAACATCTCGCCTGGAAGAAGAGGAGGGTGTAAATAAAGAGGATCTAGGGTCTCAAAGACCTTGCTTTCACCCAGACACAGAATGAGCAGGAACAAGGCAAACAAATCATCCCAAAGGAAAGAGAGGATTGGGCATAAAATGGCCTTTATCTGCTGCGGTTAGAGAATTACGTCACTGCCACGATGTAAATGTTCCAGGTGAAAAAAAAAACCCTCTTTAAAGAGTTGGGATCAGAAAAAAGACAAACAAGCGGCAAATGCAGAAACGACAATGGGAAAAACTAAAGTGACTTCAGCAATCACCCGCAGAACAAAACTTGATGCAGGAATGGCTATGGAGAAGTGCACTTGAACCTAAAGATGAGAGACACAGGACGGTGGGTTATGGACAAGTTGAGTCATAGCCAGTGTAGAAAGACAAAAAAAAGCCAGCAACAAGTGCAGATTCTGTAGCACAGAACTGGAGGCCGTGCCCCATCTCATGCCTGGGACGTGCTGAGGTCAGAGGGGCTGAATGCAGACAGGCACGGCACGGCCCATCCACTGGAAACTGCGCCGGCCCTCTAACATGGCTGTGCCAGAAGAGCACTGGGACCACGACCCTGGGAGAAGTGCAAGGAATGAAGGAGCTGTGATCACCGGGGACCATGGGCTTCCCAAACCTGTCCCGAGTCAGTCGGGTTTTCTGGATATCCACAACTGAACAAGCATGAGTTAACATTGGCAGCCACTGGCGACCCAGAGAGGTAAGCGGGGTCACTGGGATGGGTTTGGGAAGCTTTGGTCCGGGACATTGACGGACCCACCGAATAAAAACGTTCCACACTAGAAAATCAGAAATTGTGGTAGAAAAGAAGAATACAAGAACGGCATTAGTGTCAGTAGCAAGCGACTTCTGTACGACTGTAGGAAGAGGCAGATCCACAAATACTCAGAGATGCAGAGAGCAAGCAAATGTCAGAAAGGCACACAAATAGTCCCACTTGTATTGGGCCCCACCAGGCTGATTAAAAAGATCTTCCACATGAACCTTAATATAGCGCCTGTACATTTTGCATCCAGGAGGAAGATCTCTGTGGCACAATGCAAGTGTATTAAGATCAGCACTAGCAGTAAATTAAATGTGGGGTTCCTTCTGTTATGGTAGGAAGAGATCAAACGCATCCAGGGGACCCGAGGCTGACACGTACACGGACAGAGTCACTTACATATAACTGCGAGGGTGAGGAAGATGAAGGCCCCGGACAGAGGCACTTTGTCAGGCTTGGAGTAAACCCAGAGCCGTCCCAGTGCTTCCCGGGCCTTCCTCCTGCCGTTCCCCTCCGTCCCGGCTCCGCCGCTGTCCTTCGCCGGGCGCCAGGGTACGAGGAGCTCCCAGAAGAGGCCGGTGAGCAGGCAGGCTGTGTGCAGGGGCAGCAGGGCGCAGGCCACCCCGGAGGAGCGCAGGTCCACGGGCTCCCAGAGGAGGAGGAAGCGGGCCGTGTCACAGGCAGGAGACGCGAGGGTGAGGACCAGCAGGTGCAGGAACACGCGCCGGGGCTGCAGCCGCCCCAGGGCCGGAGGCAGCGTCCGTGCCGCCCCGCAGAGCAGCGCCAGTCGCAGGAGTGCCAGGGCCCAGGTGGCACTGAGGAGCGAGAAGGGATAAAAGCGCAGGCACAGCCAGGTCAGGAGGGAGGTGAGGGTGGCATCCAGGAGGAAGAGCGCCAGGAGGAGAGGGGCGGCCTTCATCATCTCCATCTTCGTCACCACAAGGAAGGAGTCAGGGGGCCTGGCATGGAGAAGATTGACATTAATAAAAACGTGCAGGTTAGGGGTGGGCATCAGTCTCATGCATTCCTCTGCACTAGGCTCGCCTGAGACTGCTGAATGCAAGAGAGGTTTATCTGTCTGCATCGGTACACAAATAGCACAATCCCCACCCCCCCCCAGTCACTTTATCCACTTCTCTCCTTATCCCTCCTGCCTTCTGCCCCAGCCCTCCCCCCACTTACATGCAAAAGCCAGGCTGAAGCCCGGGCCGGGGGATCAGAGACAGACGCAGCAGTTTTTCGGGCCTCTCGGAACGGGTTCGGGGTCCAATGCGGGGGGGGGGGAGCCCGGCAGAGCCTCGCTCGGAAGCCGCCGCCGCCGCCGATCGCCGCGCCTCTCGCACTGAGCCCCCGCCAGAGGGCGCCCCCGACTCCCTCCGCACTTTCGCTTTTACTTTCACTTTCCCGTAACTGCCCCGAGAGCGGGGGAAATCCGAGGAGGGGCGGACGGCCAGACTGACACCTGCGGCAGGTGCGGGGGCGGGGCGGACACCGGCAGCCTTCGCTTTCACTCTGCTGCGGGGGAATCTCCGGGGAAAGACGGACACCGGCGGGGTCTGCACCGTTCGCCTTCTCTGACTCGGGGCGAGGGAGGGCAGGAGGAGGTGAGAAGGATCCTGGGCGCGCAGGGATCGGACGGGGCTTAGGACTCATCTACCAAGCGCGACGGTATACGCTCTGACTGCAGTCTGCCGGTACCGTGGCACTAAGGGCTCAGCTCCCCACCCGGATCCTGGGCTGGCAGGGATCGGACGGGGCTTAGGACTCATCTACCAAGCGCGACGGTATACGCGCTGACTGCAGTCTGCCGGTACCGTGGCACTAAGGCCTCAGTCCGTCCCCCCCCCGGATCCTGGGCTGGCAGGACAGCCGAACATCTGTCCGGGTGCCAATAAACATCTGGCAGATTCGGAGCCATATATGGAGATAAATCACCCTCGGTCTATAGGGGATGGGGTGATTATCCCTCACAGGTTAAGAACTGCCCCCCTCCCCTCAGCATCCCTGTGCCTATAACACGGTCTTCTGCAGAATCGGATTATGTTTCCGTATAAATTCATCCTTAAGCGTGAGCTTCTCTTGGATCTCTCTGCTGTAACGGGATGCTGCTCCTTCTTCTCTGTTTACTGTCTCTGCCTGCTCTCTGTCACTGCGTGATGTCTCTGGGCGCTGACTGTCTCTGTGTGTGCTTTGTCTCTGTACTGTCTCTATCACTGGCTTCTATCTGTCACCGTGTGATGTGTCTCTCTCTGGGTGCTGTCTCTGTGTGTGCTTTGCCTCTGTACTGTCTCTGTCACTGGCATCTGACACCCTGTGATGTCTCTCTCTGGGCGCTGACTGTCTCTGTGTGTGCTTTGTCTCTGTACTGTCTCTATCACTGGCTTCTATCTGTCACCGTGTGATGTGTCTCTCTCTGGGTGCTGTCTCTGTGTGTGCTTTGTCTCTGTACTGTCTCTATCACTGGCCTCTATCTGTCACCGTGTGATGTGTCTCTCTCTGGGTGCTGTCTCTGTGTGTGCTTTGTCTCTGTACTGTCTCTATCACTGGCCTCTATCTGTCACCGTGTGATGTGTCTCTCTCTGGGTGCTGTCTCTGTGTGTGCTTTGCCGCTGTACTGTCTCTGTCACTGGCTTCTGACACCCTGTGATGTGTCTCTCTCTGGGTGCTGTCTCTGTGTGTGCTTTGCCTCTGTACTGTCTCTGTCACTGGCTTCTGACACCCTGTGATGTCTCTCTCTGGGCGCTGACTGTCTCTGTGTGTGCTTTGTCTCTGTACTGTCTCTATCACTGGCTTCTATCTGTCACCGTGTGATGTGTCTCTCTCTGGGTGCTGTCTCTGTGTGTGCTTTGCCTCTGTACTGTCTCTGTCACTGGCATCTGACACCCTGTGATGTCTCTCTCTGGGCGCTGACTGTCTCTGTATGTGCTTTGTCTCTGTACTGTCTCTATCACTGGCTTCTATCTGTCACCGTGTGATGTGTCTCTCTCTGGGTGCTGTCTCTGTGTGTGCTTTGCCTCTGTACTGTCTCTGTCACTGGCTTCTGTCTGTCACTTTGTGATGTCTCTCTCTCTGGGTGCTGTCTCTGTGTGTGCTTTGCCGCTGTACTGTCTCTGTCACTGGCTTCTGACACCCTGTGATGTCTCTCTCTCTGGGTGCTGTCTCTGTGTGTGCTTTGCCTCTGTACTGTCTCTGTCACTGGCTTCTGACACCCTGTGATGTCTCTCTCTGGGCACTGACTGTCTCTGTGTGTGCTTTGTCTCTGTACTGTCTCTATCACTGGCTTCTATCTGTCACCGTGTGATGTCTCTCTCTGGGTGCTGTCTCTGTGTGTGCTTTGCCTCTGTACTGTCTCTGTCACTGGCTTCTGTCTGTCACTTTGTGATGTCTCCCTCTGGGTGCTGACTGTCTCTGTGTATGCTTTGCCTCTGTGTACTGTCTCTGCATGCTGTTACTGGCCTCTGTCTCTGGGTGTTGCTTGTGTACTAATTGTCTGTGCCTGCTCTCTGTTTCTGGGCTCTGACTGTCTGTGTGTTTCGTTCTTAGGTCTCTTGGCTGGACCCTTCTGCAGTCTGCGCGGATGAAGCCAGCACTGGCCCTGTGGTTGCTCCCGGCTCTGGACTTTGCAGCTGTTCAGCTGCTCCTGCTGCTCTGTCCTCTCCTGCAGCTGCGGGAACCTCTGGCTATTACCTGGATCTCCTCACTAGCCCGCCTGGGCCTCCTGGCTGTTACTGCGCAGGCTGTGTGCGCAGCCTGGGGGCTTCCTGCCTGGTTACAGCGGCAGGTGCTGCTCCTGTGCCTGACTCTCCTCTCCCTGCTGCTCCCCTGCTATGCCACTCTGATCTCTTTCATTGATCCTCGGGCCACGGCAGAGCTCCTCTGTGGATGGGGCCGGTGGGATGTATTGGCATTCACCTATCTCATCACCGTGGTCGCGGCTGTATTGTGGCACCACTTTTCTCCCTTTGAGGGTGAGAGTGAGACGAAGGAGCAGTCCTCAGCTTCTCTGGGCAAGCTTCTGTCCTGCATCAGCCCCTATGCTGGCCGCTTTCTGGTCGTGGCTGTTCTGGTGGTGGTGTCATCCTTGGGTAAGTTCCATACACAGCACTTTTCGGTACAGTGTGCGACACAGAGAGGTTAAGTGGGCTGGCAATGTAGTCTTGGTGGGAAAGACCCAGGTTCCAATCCCACTACTGCCACCAGCTGTCACTGTGTGGCAGCCTCCTGCTGAGAGCACAGAGGCTGTGACACCTGCAGACCCGAGTTCCAGTTCCACCGCTGCCACCTCGTCATGCGGCTTTCAGGAAATCACTTAGGGCCAGACACGCTAAACTTTTATCCCATCTTTACAAAATGGGAACAAACAGGCATCCTAAATCATCCTGTGCTGTAACTGCGCCGTGAGCTTGGCTGTGCCCACAGAGAGATTACCAGAATGAATGTAATAAATTGCTAGTTTTTTGGGGAGGGGGCTTTCACCGGTGACCTTGCACCCACTGGCTGGCTGCACGGTCACTCTGTTGTGTGCCCCTGGGGTAATGGCTTTTATCAGAGAGACGGCCCGGGATTGCACGAGATCATGGAAATTGCTCTCCCTCCCTCCGCCGATTCCCTCGCTCCCCCTCCCCCCCTGCCATTCCGACGTACGTTTACTGAGGTCCACCTCCCTGTTGCAGGCGAGATGGCGATCCCTCATTACACGGGGCGCATGACGGACTGGATCCTGAACGAGGAGAACCCCTCGGCGTTCGGTACCGCCATACTGATAATGTCCCTCCTCACCATTGGAAGGTAAGAAGCCCTCCTGTTCGGACACACCTTCCCCTCCCCCTCCCCGTCAGCGTGGGCCTCAGCCACCCCCAGGCCTCCCTCCTCTCCCCACCAGAGTGGATCTTTCAGGGGCTCGCTCGCTCTCTCCTTTAGCTGGGTTTTTTCTATGGATTTAGCTTGGATATTTCCTAGATGAATAAATACAGGTAACAATATTCATGCAGGAGGACTTAATGCAGCTTGGGAAGGTGAGGGAAGGGGGTTACAGTGAGGTGGGGGGCGATTCTCTAGTAAAATAACCTTGTTTTGGGGTGCGGTGGGGTTGTCTCTGTATCTCTCCTCAGCGCCGTGACGGAGTTCATCTGTGACTGCCTCTACAACATCACCATGAGCCTCGTCCACATGGGCATCCAGAGCCGGGTCTTCCAGTCCGTGCTGCGGCAGGAGTTGGCTTTCTTCGACACCCTACAGACAGGTGACACCCCCCCCCCCCCGCCGCGTTGCTCGTCTCCAAGGCGGCTTGCCCTGCGTGGGATCGTCAAAACGTCACTCATTTGCCCAGCTGTTCATATCTCCACTTCCTGGAGGCTGAAATGTCCACCCGGTGGTGCATGCACAACACACGGGGAGGCAAAGGTCTGACCAAGAGGTCATAGTGTCAGACCCAGGGTGGGGTGGAGGGCAGTGAACTGTGGTATCACTGACCAGATCTTAAGTATCCCTGGTAAGGACTTCCAGTATCTCTGATGATGTCTCCAGTATCTTTTATTAATGGTTCAAGTATCCTTAATGATGGCTCTGGTATCTTCCATTAATGGATCCAGTATCTCCGGTGATGGCTCCAGTATCTTTTATTAATGGTTCCAGTATCTCGTCAAGTGCTTCAAGTATTTCTGGCTATGACTCTGGTATCTCCAGTGATGGCTCCGGTATCTCTTATAGTGTCTCTGGAATTTCATTCTATTTCATTTATTTACATTTTTATACAGCAGCTTTTAGATTCCCAGGATTCAAACCAAAGTGGTGAATATAATAAAAAGCACAGCATAACATACATACAAATAGCATCTTGGTCATAGACCAACAATGTACAAAATATAGTTCAGGACTACCGTACAAATTACAAAAAATATCTCTGGTATCTCTGCTGGTGACTCTGGTATCTTTCACTAATAGTTTCAGTATCTCTAGTGATGGCTTCAGCGTCTATGATTATCACTGGTTTTGTCTCCTGTATCTCTGGTGAAGGTTCCAGTACCGCTGTTTGTGTCTCTGGAGCCTCCAGTGACGGCTCCGGTTTCTCTGGTTGTGGCTCCAGAACCCCCAGCGATGGCTCCGGTTGCTCTGGTTGTGGCTCCGGAACCCCCAGCGACGGCTCCAGTTTCTCTGGTTGTGGCTCCGGAACCCCCAGCGACGGCTTCGGTTTCTCTGGTTGTGGCTCCAGAACCCCCAATGACGGCTCCGGTTTCTCTGGTTGTGGCTCCAGAACCCCCAGCGACGGCTTCGGTTTCTCTGGTTGTGACTCCAGAACCCCCAGCAACGGCTCCGGTTTCTCTGGTTGTGGCTCTGGAACCCCCCCGCGACGGCTCCGGTTTCTCTGGTTGTGACTCCCACCTCTGCCTTTCTCTTGTGTCCCCAGGTGACATCACTTCGCGCATCACGGCAGACACGCAGGAGATGAGCGAGTCTCTGAGCAGTAAGCTGAGCCTTGTCATGTGGTACCTGATGATGGCCGTCTTTCTCTTCGCCTCCATGCTGTGGCTGTCCTGGAAACTCTCCCTCTTCACCCTCCTCGGGCTCCCGGTCATCATGGTCATCCCCAAACTCTCTGGAACCTTCTACCAGGTATAATCGCCATCGATCTCACGAGTGCAGGGCTCGGGGAGGCTCGAGGGGGGGGCCCTAACCTGGCCTTCTGCAGTCCCAGCCACACCCTGAAAAGGTCACCAGAGCATGATAACATTTCTGGCAAAGAAAGCCACAGGGTGTAATTATAACAGGCTGTCAGTGTACTCAGCACTGTACAAAAGCATTACAAAGAGAAGGAGGTGTACAGCATGAGCAGAAAAGGGCTTCAAAGAATAGAACAATACCACCCCCCAGCTCCCCTCATCTCTTAGTGACCCCCCCCCATTATGAAGCTATCACCCCTCACCTCCAGTGCTGTCGCACCTCTCATCTCCTCTTATCCCCCCTCACATTTCCCAGCTCTTAGTGACCCCCCCCCCTCTAAATCCCATGTGTATAATACAGACAGCCTCCCTCAGTCTGCCGCACCCCTCGACCCGCTGTATTCGTGAGGAGGTTCACACGCTGTACACGTCTTTCCATTCTGCAGTGGCCGTGACGCTCCCTGGTTATGGGGACCGAGCAGGCTGCAGGGTCTCTGCTGTTTGCCTCTCTGGATGGATTTGCATCGCCAGAGTCTCCGACGAGACCTCGCTAAAGGCCTCTGCGCCGGGTGTTATTAATCCGAGTGTGATGGGTTTCTTGATCTGCTCCTCTCCCCCCTCCCGCAGGAACTGTCCTTCCAGGTGCAGGCGTCCCTAGCCCGGGCTAACCAGGCGGCCTCGGAGACCCTGGCCAACATGAAGACGGTCCGGAGCTTCGCGGCCGAGGAGGAGGAGGCCGAGCGCTACAGCGAGAGACTGAGCGAGACGTACCTGCTGAACAAGAAGGAGGCTGTGGCCTACGCCGGCTTTATGTGGACCAACAGTGTGAGACTTTAACTTTAACTAATTATAATAATGATACGATTAGGCGCCCAGTCCCGGGGAGAGAAGGAAGGGACCAAGCTGCTCGCACAGTGACACCTAGTGGTCAGCAGTGGAAGTGCCTCTACAGAGAGCTGCATTCCACCGCTGGCCACAGATCTTCCCGAAATGGCTACAGAAGGACTCTCCAGAGGGAATGTGAAACATTACTGTCCTGGCCCAGCCTTGACCCAGCTTCTGTGCCCTGAACGGTCGTGGGCAGTGTTCTCCCAGTTACCAGTGGGAAAGCTGAATGTCTGCAGACCATGCTTGAAACGGTGGCTGTCTCTGAGCTCTAACCTGCCTCTGTGTCCCGGCCGGGTCCTTAAATTGGCCGTAAAGCACAGCCTTCAGCCGTTGATCCTGAGGCAAAGCCTACACATTTCCAGCATGGATTGCAGGCTGATTCTGTCAAGGGTCTCCTTGCTTGTGACCTGTGGATCCCAAGCGACTAATGATATTTCTTAGAGAGGGAAGCTGGAAGGTGCCCAGACTTTGCTCCTGCTTAGAATTCCTCACCCCCTGTACTGTATCCCAGAGATAAAGGCCTTGTAATCTGACAGCTTCTTGATTCTCCCACTGCTCCAGCTGACCGGGCTGGCTCTGTATATCAGGGATGTAACGTGACAGCCTCTTCTGCCTCTCACTGCCTCTAGCTCGCCGGGCTGGCTCTGTATATCAGGGATGTAATGTGACAGCCTCTTCTGCCTCTCACTGCCTCTAGCTCGCCGGGCTGGCTCTGTATATCAGGGATGTAATGTGACAGCCTCTTCTGCCTCTCACTGACTCCAGCTCTCCGGGCTGGCTCTGTATATCAGGGATGTAATGTGACAGCCTCTTCTGCCTCTCACTGCCTCTAGCTCGCCGGGCTGGCTCTGTATATCAGGGATGTAATGTGACAGCCTCTTCTGCCTCTCACTGACTCCAGCTCTCCGGGCTGGCTCTGTATATCAGGGATGTAATGTGACAGCCTCTTCTGCCTCTCACTGCCTCTAGCTCGCCGGGCTGGCTCTGTATATCAGGGATGTAATGTGACAGCCTCTTCTGCCTCTCACTGACTCCAGCTCTCCGGGCTGGCTCTGTATATCAGGAATGTAATGTGACAGCCTCTTCTGCCTCTCACTGCCTCCAGCTCTCCGGGCTGGCTCTGTATATCAGGGATGTAACGTGACAGCCTCTTCTGCCTCTCACTGACTCCAGCTCTCCGGGCTGGCTCTGTATATCAGGGATGTAATGTGACAGCCTCTTCTGCCTCTCACTGCCTCTAGCTCTCGGGCTGGCTCTGTATATCAGGGATGTAAAGTGACAGCCTCTTCTGCCTCTCACTGACTCTAGCTCTCGGGCTGGCTCTGTATATCAGGGATGTAATGTGACAGCCTCTTCTGCCTCTCACTGACTCTAGCTCTCCGGGCTGGCTCTTTATATCAGGGATGTAATGTGACAGCCTCTTCTGCCTCTCACTGACTCTAGCTCTCGGGCTGGCTCTGTATATCAGGGATGTAAAGTGACAGCCTCTTCTGCCTCTCACTGACTCTAGCTCTCGGGCTGGCTCTGTATATCAGGGATGTAATGTGACAGCCTCTTCTGCCTCTCACTGACTCTAGCTCTCCGGGCTGGCTCTGTATATCAGGGATGTAATGTGACAGCCTCTTCTGCCTCTCACTGACTCTAGCTCTCGGGCTGGCTCTGTATATCAGGGATGTAACGTGACAGCCTCTTCTGCCTCTCACTGCCTCTAGCTCTCCGGGCTGGCTCTGTATATCAGGGATGTAACGTGACAGCCTCTTCTGCCTCTCACTGCCTCTAGCTCTCCGGGCTGGCTCTGTATATCAGGGATGTAACGTGACAGCCTCTTCTGCCTCTCACTGCCTCTAGCTCTCCGGGCTGGCTCTGTATATCAGGGATGTAACGTGACAGCCTCTTCTGCCTCTCACTGCCTCTAGCTCTCCGGGCTGGCTCTGTATATCAGGGATGTAACGTGACAGCCTCTTCTGCCTCTCACTGCCTCTAGCTCTCCGGGCTGGCTCTGTATATCAGGGATGTAACGTGACAGCCTCTTCTGCCTCTCACTGCCTCCAGCTCTCCGGGCTGGCTCTGTATATCAGGGATGTAACGTGACAGCCTCTTCTGCCTCTCACTGACTCCAGCTCTCCGGGCTGGCTCTGTATATCAGGGATGTAACGTGACAGCCTCTTCTGCCTCTCACTGCCTCTAGCTCTCCGGGCTGGCTCTGTATATCAGGGATGTAACGTGACAGCCTCTTCTGCCTCTCACTGACTCCAGCTCTCCGGGCTGGCTCTGTATATCAGGGATGTAATGTGACAGCCTCTTCTGCCTCTCACTGCCTCTAGCTCTCCGGGCTGGCTCTGTATATCAGGGATGTAACGTGACAGCCTCTTCTGCCTCTCACTGCCTCTAGCTCTCCGGGCTGGCTCTGTATATCAGGGATGTAACGTGACAGCCTCTTCTGCCTCTCACTGGCTCCAGCTCTCCGGGCTGGCTCTGTATATCAGGGATGTAACGTGACAGCCTCTTCTGCCTCTCACTGACTCCAGCTCTCCGGGCTGGCTCTGTATATCAGGGATGTAACGTGACAGCCTCTTCTGCCTCTCACTGCCTCTAGCTCTCCGGGCTGGCTCTGTATATCAGGGATGTAACGTGACAGCCTCTTCTGCCTCTCACTGCCTCTAGCTCGCCGGGCTGGCTCTGTATATCAGGGATGTAATGTGACAGCCTCTTCTGCCTCTCACTGCCTCTAGCTCTCGGGCTGGCTCTGTATATCAGGGATGTAACGTGACAGCCTCTTCTGCCTCTCACTGCCTCTAGCTCTCCGGGCTGGCCCTGTATATCAGGAATGTAATGTGACAGCCTCTTCTGCCTCTCACTGACTCCAGCTCTCCGGGCTGGCTCTGTATATCAGGAATGTAACGTGACAGCCTCTTCTGCCTCTCACTGCCTCCAGCTCTCCGGGCTGGCTCTGTATATCAGGGATGTAACGTGACAGCCTCTTCTGCCTCTCACTGACTCCAGCTCTCCGGGCTGGCTCTGTATATCAGGGATGTAACGTGACAGCCTCTTCTGCCTCTCACTGCCTCTAGCTCTCCGGGCTGGCTCTGTATATCAGGGATGTAATGTGACAGCCTCTTCTGCCTCTCACTGACTCCAGCTCTCCGGGCTGGCTCTGTATATCAGGGATGTAATGTGACAGCCTCTTCTGCCTCTCACTGCCTCTAGCTCTCGGGCTGGCTCTGTATATCAGGGATGTAAAGTGACAGCCTCTTCTGCCTCTCACTGACTCTAGCTCTCGGGCTGGCTCTGTATATCAGGGATGTAATGTGACAGCCTCTTCTGCCTCTCACTGACTCTAGCTCTCCGGGCTGGCTCTGTATATCAGGGATGTAATGTGACAGCCTCTTCTGCCTCTCACTGACTCTAGCTCTCGGGCTGGCTCTGTATATCAGGGATGTAATGTGACAGCCTCTTCTGCCTCTCACTGACTCTAGCTCTCCGGGCTGGCTCTGTATATCAGGGATGTAATGTGACAGCCTCTTCTGCCTCTCACTGACTCTAGCTCTCGGGCTGGCTCTGTATATCAGGGATGTAACGTGACAGCCTCTTCTGCCTCTCACTGCCTCTAGCTCTCCGGGCTGGCTCTGTATATCAGGGATGTAACGTGACAGCCTCTTCTGCCTCTCACTGCCTCTAGCTCTCCGGGCTGGCTCTGTATATCAGGGATGTAACGTGACAGCCTCTTCTGCCTCTCACTGCCTCTAGCTCTCCGGGCTGGCTCTGTATATCAGGGATGTAACGTGACAGCCTCTTCTGCCTCTCACTGCCTCTAGCTCTCCGGGCTGGCTCTGTATATCAGGGATGTAACGTGACAGCCTCTTCTGCCTCTCACTGCCTCCAGCTCTCCGGGCTGGCTCTGTATATCAGGGATGTAACGTGACAGCTTCTTCTGCCTCTCACTGACTCCAGCTCTCCGGGCTGGCTCTGTATATCAGGGATGTAACGTGACAGCCTCTTCTGCCTCTCACTGCCTCTAGCTCTCCGGGCTGGCTCTGTATATCAGGGATGTAACGTGACAGCCTCTTCTGCCTCTCACTGACTCCAGCTCTCCGGGCTCGCTCTGTATATCAGGGATGTAACGTGACAGCCTCTTCTGCCTCTCACTGCCTCTAGCTCTCCGGGCTGGCTCTGTATATCAGGGATGTAACGTGACAGCCTCTTCTGCCTCTCACTGCCTCTAGCTCTCCGGGCTGGCTCTGTATATCAGGGATGTAACGTGACAGCCTCTTCTGCCTCTCACTGGCTCCAGCTCTCCGGGCTGGCTCTGTATATCAGGGATGTAACGTGACAGCCTCTTCTGCCTCTCACTGACTCCAGCTCTCCGGGCTGGCTCTGTATATCAGGGATGTAACGTGACAGCCTCTTCTGCCTCTCACTGCCTCTAGCTCTCCGGGCTGGCTCTGTATATCAGGGATGTAACGTGACAGCCTCTTCTGCCTCTCACTGCCTCTAGCTCTCCGGGCTGGCTCTGTATATCAGGGATGTAACGTGACAGCCTCTTCTGCCTCTCACTGCCTCTAGCTCTCCGGGCTGGCTCTGTATATCAGGGATGTAACGTGACAGCCTCTTCTGCCTCTCACTTACTCCAGCTCTCCGAGCTGGCTCTGTATATCAGGAATGTAATGTGACAGCCTCTTCTGCCTCTCACTGGCTCCAGCTGACTGGGCTGGCTCTGTATATCAGGGATGTAATGTGACAGCCTCTTCTGCCTCTCACTGGCTCCAGCTCTCCGGGCTGGCTCTGTATATCAGGGATGTAACGTGACAGCCTCTTCTGCCTCTCACTGTCTCTAGCTCTCGGGGCTGGCTCTGTATATCAGGGATGTAACGTGACAGCCTCTTCTGCCTCTCACGGACTCTAGCTCTCCGGGCTGGCTCTGTATATCAGGGAGGTAACGTGACAGCCTCTTCTGCCTCTCACGGACTCTAGCTCTCCGGGCTGGCTCTGTATATCAGGGATGTAACGTGACAGCCTCTTCTGCCTCTCACTGCCTCTAGCTCTCCGGGCTGGCTCTGTATATCAGGGATGTAATGTGACAGCCTCTTCTGCCTCTCACTGTCTCTATTTATTTATTTATTTATTTATTTATTTATTTAAGGGTTTTTATATACCGCAGTACGTAAAGAAATACATCACCGCGGTTTACATTTAACAATAACTTAGCAACAGGCTTTACATTGACATTATTAATAGGTATTAAATAAACTAAATTCCATATAACAGTTTTGACGGAAAACAGGCTGAACAGACTGTGGACCATCCAATAAAGTATAACATACAATTAAAATATTGATGTAACTATTAAACCTTAACAAACCAACACAAAAACTAAATAGTATCTAAAACAATACCGGTTCTGAGTGTGGATACAATTTCTATATTGCACCGAAGACATTTCTGTTATTTAAAGCTACTTAATATCATGATGGGGAAAGGTGGGCAGGTAAGGTGAAGAAGGAGATTGAGGAGGGAATGAGGTTAGGGTGGGAAACGGAGCAAGGGAGAGAGGGTAGAAAATAGAATGGCATTTCAGTTAAACGGATATCATTGTGTGAATGCTAGTTCAAATAACCACGTTTTGAGTCCTTGTTTGAATTTCTTATGGCAGGGCTCCAGACGTAGGTCAGTGGGCATCTTGTTCCATAAGTTGATTCCCGCTATGGAGATAGAACGGTCTCTTGTGGTCACGTGTTTGATGTTTTTTGTTGGGGGGGCTGCCAATTTAGCTTGATGGATGTGTCTTATGGGTCTCTTGGAGGTATGGAACACAAACTGCTCCGAGAACCATTGCATCTCTTGGTTATAGATCGACTTATGTATGAGGGAGAGAACTTTAAAGGTAATTCTAGAAGCTACTGGGAGCCAATGCAAGAACATGAGAGCAGGTGTTATGTGATCATGGAGATGGGTATTGGTGATTAATCGAGCTGCTGCATTCTGTAACATCTGTAAAGGTTGAATTGAGCTTTTAGGGAGACCCAAGAGTATTGCGTTACAGTAGTCAATTTTTGGTAGTATGGTAGCTTGCAATACCGTCCGGAAATCTTGTGGATGTAGAAGAGGTTTAATTATTTTTAGTGTGTGAAGTTTGAAAAATCCATTTTTTATTGTAGCTGAGATGAATTTCTTTAAAGTGAAATGGTTGTCAATAATGACGCCAAGACTGCGGACTTGCTGAAGTAGGGGAAGAACTGAAGTAGAGTGGTGGGATGTGTTGGAGGGGATGTTATTGTGTGGCATGATGATGATGAGTTCAGTTTTGGTAGTGTTTATAGCTAAGAAGTTTTCTGTGAGAAGCTTTTTTATTTCTGCCAGGGCTGATTCCCAGGTTTTCAGAGCATTAGTGAGGGAATCATTAATAGGGATAAGAATCTGTACGTCATCGGCATATATGAAGTGGTGGAGTTTTAGTTTTGCTAGGAGTCGACAGAGAGGTGCTAAGTAAATGTTAAACAGTGTTGATGATAGCGAGGAGCCTTGTGGTACACCTTGTAGCAGATTTCTTGGTTTAGATATTTGGGATCCCAACTTGACACTGTATGTCCTATCTGTCAGAAAAGATTGGATCCAGTTTAGTGCAGTGCCAGTGATGCCGATTTGAGAGAGGAGGGCTAGAAGGATATTATGATTGACCGTGTCAAATGCCGAAGAAATATCGAGTAGGGCAAGAATGTATGAATGACCAGAATCTAGTGTTTTTAGAATAGAGTCTGAGAGGGATACTAGCAGCGTTTCAGTACTATGGAATGTCTCTAGCTCTCCGGGCTGGCTCTGTATATCAGGGATGTAACGTGACAGCCTCTTCTGCCTCTCACTGACTCCAGCTCTCCGGGCTGGCTCTGTATATCAGGGATGTAACGTGACAGCCTCTTCTGCCTCTCACTGACTCTAGCTCTCCGGGCTGGCTCTGTATATCAGGAATGTAATGTGACAGCCTCTTCTGCCTCTCACTGCCTCTAGCTCTCCGGGCTGGCCCTGTATATCAGGGATGTAATGTGACAGCCTCTTCTGCCTCTCACTGACTCCAGCTCTCCGGGCTGGCTCTGTATATCAGGAATGTAATGTGACAGCCTCTTCTGCCTCTCACTGACTCCAGCTCTCCGGGCTGGCTCTGTATATCAGGGATGTAACGTGACAGCTTCTTCTGCCTCTCACTGACTCCAGCTCTCCGGGCTGGCTCTGTATATCAGGGATGTAATGTGACAGCCTCTTCTGCCTCTCACTGACTCCAGCTCTCCGGGCTGGCTCTGTATATCAGGGATGTAATGTGACAGCCTCTTCTGCCTCTCACTGCCTCTAGCTCTCCGGGCTGGCTCTGTATATCAGGGATGTAATGTGACAGCCTCTTCTGCCTCTCACTGCCTCTAGCTCTCCGGGCTGGCTCTGTATATCAGGGATGTAATGTGACAGCCTCTTCTGCCTCTCACTGCCTCTAGCTCTCCGGGCTGGCTCTGTATATCAGGGATGTAATGTGACAGCCTCTTCTGCCTCTCACTGCCTCTAGCTCTCCGGGCTGGCTCTGTATATCAGGGATGTAATGTGACAGCCTCTTCTGCCTCTCACTGCCTCTAGCTCGCCGGGCTGGCTCTGTATATCAGGGATGTAATGTGACAGCCTCTTCTGCCTCTCACTGACTCCAGCTCGCCGGGCTGGCTCTGTATATCAGGGAGGTAACGTGACAGCCTCTTCTGCCTCTCACTGCCTCTAGCTCTCCGGGCTGGCTCTGAAAGTGGGGATCCTGTACTATGGGGGCCGCCTGGTGACCGCCGGCTACGTCAGCAGCGGAGACCTGGTGGCATTCGTTCTGTATGAGCTGCAGTTCACCCCCGCGATGGAGGTAAGTGCTCCCCGAGACCTCGGACACACTGACGAGGCTACATCCTCCGCTGGAACCTGCAGCCTTTCACTGCAAGAGCCGGGCAGAGAGGGGCAAGAACTGAGGTGGGGGGCATAAGAACCCAGAGCCCTCCCTTCCTTCTCACCAGAGCAGAGCAAGAGAGGGGAAAAAGCCGAGGGGATATGGAAGCCCGCCTCCCCATCCTTCAGAGCAGGGTTAAGGGGAATTTCTGTAATTAAATGTGAATGTACATATCTGATTGCGCTGCAGTTTAATCCTCCTTGCCTTCGGTAGTGAGACCGTATCCAGTCCCTGAGGATCTCCCTCTCTTAGAAACATTGAAAAGTGATGGCAGAAGAAGACCATGCGGCCTGTCTTGTCCTCCCATCCACGCCATCTAATTCAGCTTTACAGTCTTGGTGCCTGAGAGCGCAGTTCGTTGTCGGTGTTAAAGGGTGTGGCGGTCTCTCTTGTGTCTCTCTCAGGTGCTGCTCAGGATGTACCCC
The DNA here is from genome assembly GCF_901001135.1 of Rhinatrema bivittatum. Classification (NCBI taxonomy): domain Eukaryota; kingdom Metazoa; phylum Chordata; class Amphibia; order Gymnophiona; family Rhinatrematidae; genus Rhinatrema; species Rhinatrema bivittatum. The sequence goes on from NW_021820389.1 coordinate 299,673, forward strand.
GACGTGAAGAAGGCAGTGGGAGCCTCAGAGAAGATCTTTGAGTACATGCACAGGAGTCCCAGGATCGCAGCCACGGGGAGCCTGGCGCCGGAGACCCTGGAAGGCCACGTGACCTTCCAGAATGTGTCCTTCTCCTACCCCAGCCGCCCGGGCACCCCGGTGCTGAAGGTATGGCAGGGATCGGTGCGAGAGGCGCAGTGTCGTGTTGTGAGTGCAGACACCTCCTCCCCACCCCCATCCTTCCTGGAGTAAGTCTGCCTGTAACACGGCTCAGTCCTGCAGGGTCTGACGGGCTTTCTGGGGGTCAGCTGTGAAGGACAGAGGGCAGGGGTGAAGGACATCCAATAGCTGCATCTTGTCTTCTTTGTCTTCCGTAGTCATTCACGTTCTGCTCTCCTCCAGTCTCTGTCTTATCTCTCTCTCCCCTCACTCCTGCAGGACGTCTCCTTCCAGCTGAGGCCCGGTGAGGTCACTGCCCTGGTGGGCCCCTCTGCCGCAGGGAAATCCACTTGCGTCTGGCTCCTGGAGCGGTTCTACCAGCCGCAGGAGGGAGGGATCTTACTGGACGGAAAATCGATTTGGGAGTACGAGCAGAAGTATTTCCACAGCAAGGTAGGGGGGCGAGGGATCATCCAGCCTTTCTATATCACATGGGTCGGGGGGGGGTCTAAATCCAGGCCCTCCCCTGCCTATCCCGCCCCGGCTTGCTGCGAGGAGGAGGAGCCTCGGCCCAGGATCCAGCTGTTATTTCTGGATGAAAGCGTGAGCTGCTGTCATCTTCCGAACAAAGACAAACCCTTCACAGTCCAGTTTACAAGTGCTATAGATTGCGGGACCCCCAGATCCTGTCCTTAGTACAAAGGTCTCCACAAAAGGGACAGGGGAGTTTCTGTAGCCAGACCACCAAAGATAATTTCCAAAGAATGAACTTGTGATGCTGGAATCCACAGCAGACATAACATTCTCTGAAATCTGGGTTTATTCCATCAATAAATACAAGTTTTAAACCCCCCCCCCCACTTCTGCAAACCAGTGAATGTTGAGGCGTGTACCCCTGCGATGATATTTGTCCTCCCGCCCACCTTCAGCACAGACAGATCTCCCCCTTCCCTGGTATCGTTCTGCTGACCTTAAAACAAAAGCCACACAGCAATATCAAAATTACCCTATTATCGTAGAATTAGAGAGATGGGACTGGAAGGGACCTCAGGAGATCATCTACTCTAGGCCATCCCTTGCCTCCAAGCAGGATCCCTGCTGTGCTGAATCCATCCCTGGCAGATTTGTCTAATCTGCTATTTAAACCCTCCGGTGACAGAGATACTTAGATTTGGTGCATGTCCTGATTACACAGGTATCTTATCTGCACTGCAGTGTGACTGATACAGGCAAAAGAATGGGAGAGATTTGGGGGACAGGTTCTTGAATAAACGGCGTGGGCTTGGGCTGTGAATAAATCACGTATATATTCTCCGATTCTTGCGTCTTCTTCGTCAGATCCCCCTCTGATCTGGACATGCCTTCTGCTTGCAGGTGGCCCTGGTGAGCCAGGAACCGGTCCTGTTTGCCCGCTCCGTGCAGGAGAACATCTCCTACGGGCTGGGAGAGGTGGCCCTGGACGATGTGAAGGCTGCGGCTAAATGCGCCAGTGCTGACGGCTTCATCTCTGACCTGAATAAGGGCTACCAGACAGGTGAAGCCTCCCCCGTGTGACCAGACAGCTCCCCCTGGAAATGATTTGGCTAGTAACTTCCTTCACCTCTCTACCCGTGCCAAGCTGGTCCCTTTACTTCCCAGTTTCAAATCCTTTACCCAGCTCTCCCGCTGTGTTCTGGCTGCCCTGGGAGCCTCTGTGCAGAGGTGGGGGCTCCACGGATCTTTTCCACATGCCTAAAAACTGTCCCACTAAGCACTTGGGTTGAATGTTCCCCTCCCCACAGATGCTGGCGAGAAGGGAGGACAGCTCTCCGTGGGGCAGAAGCAGAGGGTGGCCATCGCCCGGGCGCTGCTGCGGGACCCTCAGATCCTCATCCTGGACGATGCTACCAGCTCCCTGGACATGGAGACTGAACATCTGGTGAGTGTGAGGGCAGGCGAGGGTGTGACCAGCAGCACCCGTGGTCACAGGAGGGCAGGCAAAGGTTACAGTGGAGCGGGGCTCCGCCCTATCCTCATGCAGTTAGCCTCATGCGATCTGTGATATGGATCAGTTTTCGGGGACCACCCAGCCCGTCAGGTTTTCAGAATATCCTCACTGAATATGTATGAGATAGATCTGCATGCATTTGGTCTGTGTACCAGGATAATTTGAATACATGGGTTATCCTGGAAACCAGGACTGTATTTGGGGTTCCAGCTCTATGGAAGTGGCACATCTGGGCCAACCTGGTGGCTTAGCAGTTAAGTGCAGTTTGATTCCCGGGCCGGCCCGGGCTGGGATGCTGCGGGGGGCAGTGGTCAGAAACTTGGGTAGGGAGGGGGTGCAGGAAGTCTCAGTCATTGCACAATGGTGACGCTAGGGGCTGGACTTAAGGTCCATGTTATCCGGGTTCCAGGAGGAGCTCCAGTTTGTGGCCCCCACTTAAGGCCTGTGATGCCTCAGTTGGAGGGGTGGGGGGGATTAGAGAATGTGGGATAAAACCCCGGGTAATTACAAATGGAGGCTGCTTTGGCCAGTTCTGCTAGAGCTGGAAACCCAAAGGAGCAGGGGGAAACTGCCCCCCACCCCGAAAAAGTGCCATGTGTTTGGGAGACAGATGTGGAGGTTACTGTGACCCTGCTGGGGCTGGTGACATCACTGCTTCCCAGGCAAGTTTTGTTACCCTCTCAGGGACCAATTAGAAGTCAGGAATGACAATGGCTTTATGATGTCAGAGGTCTGGACTTAAAATGTCTTGGGAGCCAGTGGAATGATGCAATTTGCAAACTGAAATCCTATTGGTTGAAATACATTTAGTGATGTTTTCCTCTGAGAAGGGTGGATGGTGTTCCTACTCATCACATGACTACTCTCAGCCAATCAGGAGTAAAGGAGAGTCATAGCTGTGTATTTAACACCCCCTGTACTGTGGTGGAGTTTCCCAGGATTTATGGGAGATGTAGTTCTCCCCAGCAGTGCCAGACTCAAGTACATGTAATTACTATTAGTGCTACAGTTCTTATGCTGAGTTCTCCTACACAGGTGCAAACGGCAGTTTATAACGGATTCCGGCACAGGACGGTGCTGGTGATCGCTCACCGGCTCAGCACGGCGGAGAGGGCAGACCGGATCCTGGTGCTGGAGGGAGGGCAGGTCACAGAGGATGGGACGCACCAGGAGCTGCTGGAGAAGAAGGGAAGCTACAGCCGCATGGTGCAGAAACACGAGCAGGGCTTCCAGCGAGACCCTGTCAAAGGAGAAGAATGAGGAAGAGAGGGGGGGGGGTGTGCTGGGACTCCTCTCTCCTAGCCTCCAGACGCTTAAAAGTCACTTTTCTTGTGCGTTCCGATACTGCAGAGTGAACCTGACATGCAAAGCCTGAGATGTGTTTGTCCCAGCTCGGATCTGCTGAGATTCCAGGTGTAAAATCTCAGCAGATCGCTTTGGTTGTTCACCACAGGCTGAAGGTGGCTTGGGGACAAAACATTTCATAATGCTAGAGAGAACAGTGCTGAGCAGGAAGACACAGGCAAAGGTGATTATTGTGCGGCTGATCTCCCAGGGCCCACAGACCTCCTCTTGTCCATCTGCCCTGGCACTGTATATTTTTCAGACAGCCTCACGATCTCCATCGGCGGTTTAGCGAGATCGGGGGCGGTGTGAGCCGATAGATACACTTACCTCGGTGCGTCCCTATGTGCCTGTAGCCCTGAGGTGCGTGCAGGGAGATGACTTGCATTTCAGGGATAGGCACTTGTCCGTGGGTCTGTCTTTGTTTGTGTGAGGGTGGGTGAGATGTAACAAACCCTCAAGGAACCTGCTCGGTGACTCTGAACCCTCCCTCCTCTGATAGTAATTTATTGCAGGGGTTCCTGACTGTCCAGGTTCTGGTACAGAAGCCTTTTTGATGCTTTTCATGCTTTGGAGAGCGCCCTGAGCTCGGAGGCTCAGCACAGTTTGCTGCACACACGCTGCTTTTAATTCAGGAAATAATTGAATTTGATTCTTCAGTAGCTTCTTATATGGGGTTTTAAAACTAATCTTTCCGCACTGAGGCAGACGGAATCTGTGGGAGAAAGATCCACAGACTTAGAAAGCGTTGACCGCCAGACCCTGAAATATTCCACGAGGTCTCCTGCACCAGTCCAGACCCTTGGGCTTTGCTTCTGCCCACCTGCAGCAGTCTCCGGGCAGCTCCGTGCTCTCCAGCGCCAGGTGTCGCAGCTCACGTCCTCCTGCTCCCGCCAGGACAGGACCAGCAAGAGACTCTCGATGCAGCAGCTGCAGTGCTTGGCAGGAGCCGGCTCCCTCTCCTAGCTCCTCTTACTGCAAAGTGCTTGCAGTTTACTAATCTCCAGCCCTCACCAGCCTGCATCAGTGGCATAACTATCTATTGCACCCCATGGACCCGCAGAGTCTTTTAGAAGACGACTTTAAGGATGCCTACTTGCCAAGAAAGAGGGAAGCCAGAGATCAAATAGAGTAGACTGGGCAGCCAAGATGGGCCTTATGGTCCCTTATCTGCAAGGCTAATCCCAGAGGGGATGTGGGGAGGTGGGGTGACTCAGCAGGCAAAGTCTGAAGAGTGGGGGAGGGAAGGAGGGACCATACGGCTTGATGCTGATACTTCCTCGCTGGGGGTCGCCGCTCCCAAGCCACATCAGACGGAAGAGCGTGACCGGGGGGGCAATCACCCCAGTTTATCCTCGTCCCCTGCTCCACGTAAGGGCAGCCCCCCTAATAGCTCCTGGCCTTCCTGAGGCACTCCGGCTTCTCTTCCGTTGTCAGCTGCCCCCACTCACAAAAACAGGAATGAAAAGTAAAGGGATTGCAGGAGCCAGTCAGCACGGATCCTTCTAGGGTGCATTATCCGAGGTGGGGAGAATGGCCTTTTGATTTCAGAGGCTTGCACAATGCTATGTGCATCCCCTTTGCATGGCCTGAGCCACGGAGGAGTCCCACGTGTTCAGACGGGTGGAGGCGGTTACCAGTGTCGGTTCCCCTTCTGTGAGCTCTCTGGAGCCAGCCTGGAGGAGCAGCCCTCCCCTTACCTTGTGGTGGATGCATGCAACAGCCTCCCCCTGGAGATGGGGAATTCAAGAAAGCATGGGGGCGAGCACAGGGGGGCTCCGGGGGAGCGCTGGGGATTGTAAAGCTGAATAGTTGGTGTGGATGGGAGTACTGGATGGACTGTAGGGTTTCTGCCGTCACGTTTCTGTGTCCAGGCTGTTGGAGAACTGATGGAAATGGAACTGACACAGGGAAGCCAAACATTTCTGTTTTTACACAGCTGTGGGCTATCAGATCCTATTGCTTCATTTTATGGCTTTGTAAAAAAATTTATGGGCAGCGCAGGTCTGAACTTTCCACTAATTGTAGATAAGCGACCGGGCAAAATAGTAGTGCTGATGTTTCTCTTTTAAATTTTCTAATAAAAGTTATTTTTGGCTATCTTTGCTCATTCTTAGAACCATAAGAAAACTGCTTTCCCCATTAAGCTGTCCCACAGTGAGAGCTGGTGGCAGCGGTGGGGTTAGAGCCTACAGGCATGAGGCTGTCACACAGGGAAAGTTAATGGCAGTAGTGGGATTGGAGCCTGGGTGTGCAGGAGTACTGTGAGCACCATGTGATAATACCTCTGTGTGTCTCCATGGTGAGGCCGCACCTTGAGTACTATGTGCAGTTCAGCTCATCACATCTCAAAAAAGATATGTACTGGAAAAGGTACGGAGGAGGGTGACAGAAATGATAAAAGGGGAATGGAACAGCTCCCCTATGAGGAAAGACTAAAGAGGTTAGGACTTTTCAGCTTGGAGAAGAGACGACTGAGGGGGGATATGATAGAGGTGTTTAAGATCATGAGAGGTCTAGAACGGGTAGATGTGAATCGGTTATTTACTCCTTCAGATAATAGAAGGATTAAGGGGCACTCCATGAAGTTAGCATGGGGCACATTTAAAACAAATTGGAAAAAAGTTCTCTCTCACTCAGTTCAGTTAGGCTCTGGAATTCCTTACCGGAGGATGTGATTAAGGCAGTTAGCATAACTGGATTTAAAAACATTTGGACAAGTTCCTGGAGGAGAAGTACATGAGCCGCTGTTAACTAGTAGACTTAGGGAATAGCCACTACTTATTACCAGCATTAGTAGCATGGGATTTATTTACTGTCTGAGATTCTGCCAGTGGCCTGGTTTGGCCACTGTTGGAAACAGGATGCTGGGCTTGATGGACCCTCGGTCTGACCCAGTATGGCATGTTCTTATGTTCTTATGACTGTCACACAGGGAGAGTTGGTGTCAGCTGTGGGATTGGAGCCTGGGTGTGCAGGTGTCACAGCTCCGTGCAGTCAGCACTAGGCTGTCATTCTAGCAACAATAAGATATGAAAACAAAATGTCCTACTTCAACCATTCCGTTTATTTTTTCAAATGTTAAAAGTGGCTTTAGCACACAGAACCTTTGAAACTTTACTCCGCTTAATTACATGAGTGATTATGCTTTTATCAGTGGCACGGCGTACAGATGTGAGCAGGTTCCACACAGATGTCAGGAATCAGGCTGCATTGCTGCACTCCCGACTGGGTGGGTCCTCGGCTTCCCTCTACAGTTTCTCCTCTGTGTACTTGTACAGCAGCGCACTGACATCATCTTTACTGACCTTGATCCAGCCGTCTTCTTTCATGTGGTACACTGGGAGGGGGAGAAGGGGAGGGAAAGTGAGAGACAGGAGTTTCAGCAGCCGGAAGCTAGGTGACCCGATTCTGTGCAGTAAATTAGGCAGCCGTGATCTCCACCCATTCACCCCCATGACCCGCCACCCAAATCACAACAGCATGCTTATGTTTCTTGGGATAACAGGGCCGCATCGTTACCAAATATTGACACATGTGGCCCTGTGGGTCTGAGCTGGTCCTGGAATAGCATAGGGAAGAACCTATTTTACAGCCTGAGATAATGAAAGGCCTTAACAATGGGGGTCTGCAAAAGATGTTTCCTTACAGGCCGCAAGCTCCTGCCCACCTCTTACCACTTCAGTCTCCCTTCCAAATGCGGGGGACGCGAGCCCTGCAATATCCTAAATGCCAATAGCAAGTTTTTAAATTTGCACCGTTCAGACACAGGTCCCGTATCAGAGGTCTAGGGCTGCCTGGGACGATACGTGCTGTGGGGTTCTGTATTCATTTCAAGGGAAGCCCCAAATACAAGGCATTACAATAGTCAAAATGGGGAAGCACAAGGGCATGGGAGACAGATTTTAACGCTGGCAAGTCTAAATAAGGTCCAAGGTGTCTCATCACTTTAACCTTAATACACATGATCCGGTGTGCTTTTCTGTACTCGGGCATTCAGACTTCATAGACTTGGCCATATCACCAGCCCGCAAATGCGATAGCTAGGAGGAGGACGCAGGCACTAGCAGCCACCTCATCTTCTCAGCTGCAGTTCTGACCTCCAGGCACTAGAGGCAGGGCATGGTAGGAGCAGCATGAACCTTCTCAGCTGCAGTTCTGACCTCCAAGCACTAGAGGCAGGGCATGGTAGGAGCAGCATGAACCTTCTCAGCTGCAGTTCTGACCTCCAGGCACTAGAGGCAGGGCATGGTAGGAGCAGCATGAACCTTCACAGCTGCAGTTCTAACCTCCAGGCACTAGAGGCAGGGCATGGTAGGAGCAGCATGAACCTTCTCAGCTGCAGTTCTAACCTCCAGGCACTAGAGGCAGGGCATGGTAGGAGCAGCATGAACCTTCACAGCTGCAGTTCTAACCTCCAGGCACTAGAGGCAGGGCATGGTAGGAGCAGCATGAACCTTCACAGCTGCAGTTCTAACCTCCAGGCACTAGAGGCAGGGCATGGTAGGAGCAGCATGAACCTTCACAGCTGCAGTTCTGACCTCCAAGCACTAGAGGCAGGGCATGGTAGGAGCAGCATGAACCTTCTCAGCTGCAGTTCTGACCTCCAGGCACTAGAGGCAGGGCATGGTAGGTAGGAGCAGCATGAACCTTCTCAGCTGCAGTTCTGACCTCCAGGCACTAGAGGCAGGGCATGGTAGGAGCAGCATGAACCTTCTCAGCTGCAGTTCTGACCTCCAGGCACTAGAGGCAGGGCATGGTAGGAGCAGCATGAACCTTCTCAGCTGCAGTTCTAACCTCCAGGCACTAGAGGCAGGGCATGGTAGGAGCAGCATGAACCTTCACAGCTGCAGTTCTGACCTCCAAGCACTAGAGGCAAGGTGTGGTAGGTAGGAGCAGAATGGCCCTTCTCAGCTGCAATTCTGACCTCCAAGCACTAGAGGCAGGGCATGGTAGGAGCAGCATGAACCTTCTCAGCTGCAGTTCTGACCTCCAGGCACTAGAGGCAGGGCATGGTAGGAGCAGCATGAACCTTCACAGCTGCAGTTCTAACCTCCAGGCACTAGAGGCAGGGCATGGTAGGAGCAGCATGAACCTTCTCAGCTGCAGTTCTGACCTCCAGGCACTAGAGGCAGGGCATGGTAGGAGCAGCATGAACCTTCTCAGCTGCAGTTCTAACCTCCAGGCACTAGAGGCAGGGCATGGTAGGAGCAGCATGAACCTTCACAGCTGCAGTTCTAACCTCCAGGCACTAGAGGCAGGGCATGGTAGGAGCAGCATGAACCTTCACAGCTGCAGTTCTGACCTCCAAGCACTAGAGGCAGGGCATGGTAGGAGCAGCATGAACCTTCTCAGCTGCAGTTCTGACCTCCAGGCACTAGAGGCAGGGCATGGTAGGTAGGAGCAGCATGAACCTTCTCAGCTGCAGTTCTGACCTCCAGGCACTAGAGGCAGGGCATGGTAGGAGCAGCATGAACCTTCTCAGCTGCAGTTCTGACCTCCAGGCACTAGAGGCAGGGCATGGTAGGAGCAGCATGAACCTTCTCAGCTGCAGTTCTAACCTCCAGGCACTAGAGGCAGGGCATGGTAGGAGCAGCATGAACCTTCACAGCTGCAGTTCTGACCTCCAAGCACTAGAGGCAAGGTGTGGTAGGTAGGAGCAGAATGGCCCTTCTCAGCTGCAATTCTGACCTCCAAGCACTAGAGGCAGGGCATGGTAGGAGCAGCATGAACCTTCTCAGCTGCAGTTCTGACCTCCAGGCACTAGAGGCAGGGCGTGGTAGGTAGGAGCAGCATGAACCTTCTCAGCTGCATTTCTGACCTCCAGACACTAGAGGCAGGGCATGGTAGATAAAAGCAGCATGACCCTTCTCAGCCGCAGTTCTGACCTCCAGGCACTAGAGGCAGGGCGTGGTAGGTAGGAGCAGCATGAACCTTCTCAGCTGCAGTTCTGACCTCCAGGCACTAGAGGCAGGGCATGGTAGGAGCAGCATGAACCTTCTCAGCTGCAGTTCTGACCTCCAGGCACTAGAGGCAGGGCATGGTAGATAAAAGCAGCATGACCCTTCTCAGCCGCAGTTCTGACCTCCAGGCACTAGAGGCAGGGCATGGTAGATAAAAGCAGCATGACCCTTCTCAGCCGCAGTTCTGACCTCCAGGCACTAGAGGCAGGGCATGGTAGGTAGGAGCAGCATGAACCTTCTCAGCTGCAGTTCTGACCTCCAGGCACTAGAGGCAGGGCATGGTAGGTAGGAGCAGCATGACCCTTCTCAGCTGCAGTTCTGACCTTCAGGCACTAGAGGCAGGGCATGGTAGGTAGGAGCAGCATGACCCTTCTCAGCTGCAGTTCTGACCTTCAGGCACTAGAAGCAGGGCGTGGTAGGTAGGAGCAGCATGAACCTTCTCAGCTGCAGTGCTCACTTCTAGACACTAGGGACAGGAGCATGGTGAATAGGACTTGTGTGACCCTTCTCAGCTGAAGTCCAGACACTACAGGCCGGGCACAGCTAGAACTTGTCTGTGCTTGACATTAAAGCCTCCTGACATAATACAACAGTGCTCCTGTGATAACCTTCAGACAACTCGTGCATGTATCAGTCAGGTTAAAGAGTGGCTGTTGTTCTACTTACGGTTCAGCACGCCACCGGAGTATGAGTCGCGGTGTGTGTCACAGGCGACTGCCCGACGCCCGAGCGCGTACGCCTCTTCCGTAGAGAGCTCCTGCCTGTAGCCGCTGTCCATCACTCCATAGGCGTAACTGTTCCCGGAGCCCGTGGAGAACATGTCGCCGGAGAGGCGGGTCCCGTTATCGTCCACATAGTAAAGGCCCGGACCCTGGGGGTGACAGACAGAGGAAGGCAGTTCGGCGCCACCCGAGGTGCCCCTGCAAAGCCACTTGATCACAGCTCAGCCGTGCATGCACAGCCACTTATCCAAAGGTTTGCACCGCGTGCCCTACCTTCTTGTCCCAGCCGCAGATCATGCTGCCCACGGACAGACCCATCCCTCGGTACTCCAGCATCATGTTGGCGAGCAGCTTGGAGGCCGCGGAAACGGAGATCCGCTCGTTGTTCCTCAGCCTGTACAGCCTGACAGACACACACACATGCAACAAGACAAAAAAAGTCTCAATGTTCAAGGGACAGGCAGTTAAGGTTTCTTCCTGTGACTCTGTCTGACTCCTCCCGAGAGGCGAGTGAGGAAGCCCCAGAGATCTCAGTAAATGGGTCAGAAATGGCCCCGGTTTTACATTTTGTTTTTTTGTGGTTTTAATTTCAGTACCCAGCAAAAGTAATTAACTCTCAGCTAGGACTTCAAGGAAATTGGCTGAACATTTACTTGAGATCTTACTTCTAAATCTCCTTGGTGTGTGTACAGGTTATACAGCTCACTAATCCCTCAGGACACGGCTGTACCTGCACTCCTGGATGTGTGTATGTGGGGCTGTTATAGAGGTCACTGATCACTCAGGACACGGCTGTACCTGCACTCCTGGGTGTGTGTATGTGGGGCTGTTATACAGCTCACTAATCACTCAGGACACAGCTGTACCTGCACTCCTGGGTGTGTGTATGTGGGGCTGTTATACAGCTCACTAATCCCTCAGGACACGGCTGTACCTGCACTCCTGGGTGTGTGTATGTGGGGCTGTTATACAGCTCACTAATCCCTCAGGACACGGCTGTACCTGCACTCCTGGGTGTGTGTATGTGGGGCTGTTATACAGCTCACTAATCCCTCAGGACACGGCTGTACCTGCGCTCCTGGTGTGTGTGTATGTGGGGCTGTTATACAGCTCACTAATCCCTCAGGACACGGCTGTACCTGCACTCCTGGTGTGTGTATGTGGGGCTGTTACAGAGGTCACTGATCCCTCAGGACACAGCTGTACCTGCACTCCTGGGTGTGTGTATGTGGGGCTGTTACAGAGGTCACTGATCCCTCAGGACACAGCTGTACCTGCACTCCTGGGTGTGTGTATGTGGGGCTGTTACAGAGGTCACTAATCCCTCAGGACACGGCTGTACCTGCACTCCTGGGTGTGTGTATGTGGGGCCGTTACAGAGGTCACTGATCCCTCAGGACACGACTGTACCTGCACTCCTGGTGTGTGTATGTGGGGCCGTTACAGAGGTCACTAATCCCTCAGGACACAGCTGTACCTGCACTCCTGGTGTGTGTATGTGGGGCTGTTACAGAGGTCACTGATCCCTCAGGACACGGCTGTACCTGCACTCCTGGGTGTGTGTATGTGGGGCTGTTACAGAGGTCACTAATCCCTCAGGACACGGCTGTACCTGCACTCCTGGGTGTGTGTATGTGGGGCTGTTACAGAGGTCACTAATCCCTCAGGACACAGCTGTACCTGCACTCCTGGGTGTGTGTATGTGGGGTTGTTACAGACGTCACTAATCCCTCAGGACACGGCTGTACCTGCACTCCTGGTGTGTGTATGTGGGGCCGTTACAGAGGTCACTGATCCCTCAGGACACGGCTGTACCTGCACTCCTGGGTGTGTGTATGTGGGGCCGTTACAGAGGTCACTGATCCCTCAGGACACGGCTGTACCTGCACTCCTGGGTGTGTGTATGTGGGGCCGTTACAGAGGTCACTGATCCCTCGGGACACGGCTGTACCTGCGCTCCTGGGTGTGAGTATGTGGGGCTGTTACACAGGTCACTGATCCCTCAGGACACGGCTGTACCTGCACTCCTGGGTGTGTGTATGTGGGGCTGTTACAGAGGTCACTGATCCCTCGGGACACGGCTGTACCTGCACTCCTGGGTGTGTGTATGTGGGGCTGTTACAGAGGTCACTGATCCCTCAGGACACGGCTGTACCTGCACTCCTGGTGTGTGTATGTGGGGCTGTTACAGAGGTCACTGATCCCTCAGGACACGGCTGTACCTGCACTCCTGGGTGTGTGTATGTGGGGGCTGTTACAGAGGTCACTGATCCCTCAGGACACGGCTGTACCTGCACTCCTGGGTGTGTGTATGTGGGGCTGTTACAGAGGTCACTGATCCCTCAGGACACGGCTGTACCTGCACTCCTGGTGTGTGTATGTGGGGCTGTTACAGAGGTCACTAATCCCTCAGGACACAGCTGTACCTGCACTCCTGGGTGTGTGTATGTGGGGCTGTTATACAGCTCACTAATCCCTCAGGACACGGCTGTACCTGCACTCCTGGGTGTGTGTATGTGGGGCTGTTATAGAGGTCACTGATCCCTCAGGACACGGCTGTACCTGCACTCCTGGGTGTGTGTATGTGGGGCTGTTACAGAGGTCACTGATCCCTCAGGACACGGCTGTACCTGCACTCCTGGGTGTGTGTATGTGGGGCTGTTACAGAGGTCACTGATCCCTCAGGACACGGCTGTACCTGCACTCCTGGTGTGTGTATGTGGGGCTGTTACAGAGGTCACTAATCCCTCAGGACACAGCTGTACCTGCACTCCTGGGTGTGTGTATGTGGGGCTGTTATACAGCTCACTAATCCCTCAGGACATGGCTGTACCTGCACTCCTGGGTGTGTGTATGTGGGGCTGTTATAGAGGTCACTGATCCCTCAGGACACGGCTGTACCTGCGCTCCTGGGTGTGTGTATGTGGGGCTGTTATACAGCTCACTAATCCCTCAGGACACGGCTGTACCTGCGCTCCTGGTGTGTGTGTATGTGGGGCTGTTACAGAGGTCACTGATCCCTCAGGACACGGCTGTACCTGCACTCCTGGGTGTGTGTATGTGGGGCCGTTACAGAGGTCACTGATCCCTCAGGACACGGCTGTACCTGCACTCCTGGGTGTGTGTATGTGGGGCCGTTACAGAGGTCACTGATCCCTCAGGACACGGCTGTACCTGCACTCCTGGGTGTGTGTATGTGGGGCCGTTACAGAGGTCACTGATCCCTCAGGACACGGCTGTACCTGCACTCCTGGGTGTGTGTATGTGGGGCTGTTACAGAGGTCACTGATCCCTCAGGACACGGCTGTACCTGCACTCCTGGGTGTGTGTATGTGGGGCCGTTACAGAGGTCACTGATCCCTCAGGACACGGCTGTACCTGCACTCCTGGGTGTGTGTATGTGGGGCCGTTATAGAGGTCACTGATCCCTCAGGACACGGCTGTACCTGCACTCCTGGGTGTGTGTATGTGGGGCTGTTACAGAGGTCACTAATCCCTCAGGACACGGCTGTACCTGCACTCCTGGTGTGTGTATGTGGGGCTGTTACAGAGGTCACTGATCCCTCAGGACACGGCTGTACCTGCACTCCTGGGGGTGTGTATGTGGGGGCCGTTACAGGGGTCACTGATCCCTCAGGACACGGCTGTACCTGCACTCCTGGGTGTGTGTATGTGGGGCCGTTACAGAGGTCACTGATCCCTCAGGACACGGCTGTACCTGCACTCCTGGGTGTGTGTATGTGGGGCCATTACAGAGGTCACTGATCCCTCAGGACACGGCTGTACCTGCACTCCTGGTGTGTGTATGTGGGGCTGTTATAGAGGTCACTGATCCCTCAGGACACGGCTGTACCTGCACTCCTGGGTGTGTGTATGTGGGGCCGTTACAGAGGTCACTGATCCCTCAGGACACGGCTGTACCTGCACTCCTGGGTGTGTGTATGTGGGGCCGTTACAGAGGTCACTGATCCCTCAGGACACGGCTGTACCTGCACTCCTGGTGTGTGTATGTGGGGCTGTTACAGAGGTCACTAATCCCTCAGGACACAGCTGTACCTGCACTCCTGGGTGTGTGTATGTGGGGCTGTTACAGAGGTCACTAATCCCTCAGGACACAGCTGTACCTGCACTCCTGGGTGTGTGTATGTGGGGCTGTTATAGAGGTCACTGATCCCTCAGGACACGGCTGTACCTGCGCTCCTGGGTGTGTGTATGTGGGGCTGTTATACAGCTCACTAATCCCTCAGGACACGGCTGTACCTGCGCTCCTGGTGTGTGTGTATGTGGGGCTGTTACAGAGGTCACAGATCCCTCAGGACACGGCTGTACCTGCACTCCTGGGTGTGTGTATGTGGGGCTGTTATAGAGGTCACTGATCCCTCAGGACACGGCTGTACCTGCATTCCTGGGTGTGTGTATGTGGGGCTGTTATAGAGGTCACTGATCCCTCAGGACACGGCTGTACCTGCACTCCTGGGTGTGTGTGTATGCTCCCCGAGGTGACAGGCTCCTGCAGACATTTCTTATTAGGGGGTCGGCTGATCCGGCCTCCGCAGTGGGACAAACCTGCCCTCAGATGACGTAGCCAGCATGTTTGTGGTCTGAGGGCGCCAGTCCAGATTTTCAGCCTCTTTTTCCCTGGAGAAGACCCTGGTAGCTGGGTCTCCCACCACTGTAGCAGATTGCGGGAATCTCTCCCTCCAAACCTGCCTTTCACAGGAAGCTTCCGCCGCTTGGTAGTCACCCCTTAGGGGAGCATTTGGGACCCGTCGATCTTCCCCAAAGAGGGGTAACAGATACAGAGATTCTGGTCCTGAGAAAGGGCGAGTCAGCTCCCAAAAGCTAGGGAAGAAGTGTATTGAGCTAGTCCAATAAAAAAGGTATCACCTCAGCATTACTTCTGTTCCCCACAGGCACAAGGCTGAAAGCACTTGCTATGTTAGAAACCAGTGTGCCTGAGGGGAACATCTGCAACAGAGGTGCCAGGGGGAGAGGGAGAAGAGAGGTGAAAGGTAACTTTCAAAATGGAGGAATGGTCAAGGGTTTGGCAACTGCACTTAAATCCAAATTAATGTAAAATCCTGCATTTGGGCTTCAGAATTTCAAGGCCCGAGAGCCTATTGGAGGGGAAGAGCCAGCAGGAAAGAGGCGAGCAGGTCATCGCCCCAGTGTTGCATGGTAGTTGGGAATGCTTGTAGCGTCCTTGGGTGGATAAAGAAAGCATTACTAGCAACGTTACCTCTCTGCGGGTCTCTGCGTATGAATCTGAAGGGAGGCAGAGTCAGAGACTTGTAAGAAAAGCGAGGTCCGACGTGCAATGTGCAACCTTGCGGCCCGATCTGAGCCGGGAGTCCTAGGAGGCAGCCACATGCCAGCAAGCGGCACGCGATGGGATCATTTGAACACAGAGACATCGGAGAAAGAAAAGAAAAAAACCACCCCACACACCGAGCCCCGACCAGGAGATGGTTCTTACAGAAATAGCTCCCGGCTGAGGCCCACGAGTCCACCGCCACCACCACGCCATGCTGGAACTTGAAGGCTAACGTGGTGGTCCCGTGCCAGAACTGGATCCTCACTCCGGCGGCGCTGTCCACGTAGGGCTTCGGGAACTCGGAGGGCTGGAAGGGAAGACCACGAGGGGCCACGGGTGAGCCACGGCGGGGGGATATTCTGATATAACGCACAGGCCCTGAGATGCTCCGTTCCCCGGGCGCTTCACCTCCCCCTCCCTCACCCAGGTTCTGTCTCTCTGTGATACAACGTAATCGTGCTGCACCTTCTGTCTCTTTCTGTATTTGTGGTCCGACTGAAAAAGCAAAGATACTTTGTTAAAGGTTTCATTGCTGTTACATATATAGCGCTGCCCAGCAGTGATTCACTTCATAAGAGCATAAGAAGGGCCGTGCTGGGTCAGACCAAGGGTCCACTGAGCCCAGCATCCTGTCTCCCACAGTGGCCAAGCTGGATCCAGATTCAACTGTAGCAGGCAGTCCCCCTCACTATAGCAGGGAATGTAAAGGATGCTGTGTGGGGAGGTTTGCTCCACGCTCTGTGATGTGGAGAGGTGTCCTGGTCCTCACTGCCACCCGGGAGTAGCTGGAGGAGGGAGGTTTGTGTGTGTGTGTGGGGGGGGGGGGGGGTCTGCAGTGTGCTGGTCAGAGAATGGATGAGGGGGCAGGGGGAAGGATTTCGTGCCGAGTAATTCCTGTGCTTTTCCCAGAGAATTCTCCTTCCAGAGGAACCTGCCTACTGACATCAGAGGCCAGGGAGAGATCTTAAATCGGGGGAATTCAAGACCGGAATGGAGACTCTGATGGCAGCGAGGGAGAGCTCCCTCCAGTACCAACTGTCTGCACATCCCTTCCTCCCAACTAAACCAGGAAAATCTCCACTTAATCTCCCCTCTCCCTCCCGCTTGCTGACCTCCCTGTGTATGTATCATCAGAGGAGGCAGGCGCCCGTGTCACGTGCCCCTCAAATTCAACCTTGGAGCTCTCTGGGGCAGGGACTTTGTGACCAGCAGAATGATGGTGTGCAGTTCTGTGTACACTGATGGTACTCCGGGCTCTCCCCTTCACCCTTGCCCTTAGGTGCTGCTTTCTGCTCTGCCCTGGGGGCAGGAGGCGTGGGGAATGCATAACTCGGTACTGGACGCAGGAATGTCTGGTTCCGGGTCTCTGTGGGAGGCGGTGGAGGGACAGAAAAACGGTAACAGAATTCACGGAAGTCTGGGACGGGCGCAGAGGACCCTTGGCTGGGCAGAAGTGAGGGGGGGGGGGGGGGGAGCCAGAGGGT
Organism: Rhinatrema bivittatum; assembly: GCF_901001135.1. Taxonomy (NCBI): domain Eukaryota; kingdom Metazoa; phylum Chordata; class Amphibia; order Gymnophiona; family Rhinatrematidae; genus Rhinatrema; species Rhinatrema bivittatum. Next base: position 316,646 of record NW_021820389.1, read on the forward strand.
CTGTGGCACTGCACCAGGGAGTAAACCGGGCACAGGTCAGATGCCGCCAGAATCTGTTCCATGCTACAGCTCACTCTGCTGTGTCATAGGATGAATCCACCCCCCTCCCTTCCCCACCATCCTTGGCAATGTAAGAAGTTTGCTGGAGCAGCATCAGGCGTTTGTGCAGAGAGGGGGAGAAGGGATTGCCTGCGTCTGCATGGGTGGCGATGATCCAGCATGAAATGGGAGAGCGCCGACAGCCAAGTCCCTCTCCGGGTCAGGGAGAACATGCGCCCGGGATTCACAGCAATGCCCCCGACCCTGCCCTCCTTACCCGAGTCCCCACGGGCAGGGCAAGTTTAGGCTCCGGGACGCTGAAGGAGAAGTGGCCGATCCCATCATCCCTGCCCTGTGCTGGGCCCGGTGCCCCCAGGGGCAGTGCCCAGTCCCGGGATCCCCCGCACACACTGAGCAGTGCCATGTGCCGGGACGCAGGGGCAGTGGCGTAGCCAGAATTGATTTTTTGGGTGGGCACAAGGTTAACATAGGTGGGCACAAGGCATGCAGGTCTACTAGTTGTTTTCTTACTGATAAATAATGCCATATACTGCACCCTAGAATGGCTTTCTAAGTAGTTTGCAACAGCCATTATGTGTCGTGTATGAAACTTTAAAATAATTTACTTCAATTATTTCAAGTATAGAAAACAATCAGATCCAATCATATAATAAAACAAAAATTAATGTATTCTTTCATGAACCATCTTTGCAGAAACCCAGAAATCTTCATAAATACAATAAAATATAATTAATCATCAGAACAGGTGCAGCGCAGAGCTAGGGCAATTCACATTACAAGTAACATGGAAAAAAAAATTCAAATTCTGGTGTAATCTCAGCAAAAAATAACCCTCCACTGCTATTTTGTGAAGTAACAAACTCTTGCAAAGAAAGAGGCATCTGGAACCTTGCCAATCACAGCACTGACTCTCAGGATTCAAACAGCAAACTTATGAAAAAGCAGCAATGCAAATACTACACCAGGCCCTAGAACATTAATACATCACCTACGGGAATAACAGAACAGGCTGGACTACTACTACAGAGAAACTATATGCTAGAAATACTCATTTCTGTCACAAACAGGCAAAACTGAGACCGACCCTTACCTAATATAGAAATAAGAGACTATAAATTAGAAACAGAAACATGTAGATAAAGCCAAAATAGAAAGCCTGAGAAACTAAAATGTCTGAACGGTGGAATACTTAAGAAAGAGCAAAATACAAAAATATAAGAATGCACATTCCCAAAGATGACATATTTAAATTGCTAACATCTCTCTCCCTCTCTCTCTCTATATATATATATATTATTTTTTACCTTTGTTGTCTGATCTTTGTATTTTTCTAATCAGTTGGTCCTGGTCTCTCTTTCCCATTTTTTCCCTTGTCGCTCATTTCCTAATTCCTCTTCAGTGTCTTTTCTACTACTGTCTTCTTCCCTTCCACACACACACACATATATACATAAATGCTTTCTCTCACAGACTCCCTCACACACTCAGGCTCTCACTCTCATATGCTCTCCCCCCCCCCCCCCCCCCCCCAGCTCACATTCTCTGCAGACACACATACAAGCTCTCACTTTCTCACCCCTCCCCAGGCTTATATTCTTATGCACACACAGACGCACATCCAGGCACCCATTCTCATCCACACACACACAAACCTATTCTCCCATTCTCACCCACACATACACACATTTAAGGTCCCATTCTCACCCACACATACACACTTTCAAGCACCCATTCTTACCCACATATTCAAGCTTCCATTCTCACCCACACACACAAACCCAGGCTCCCATTCTCACCCATATATACACACATTCAAGCTTCCATCCTCACCCACATACTCAAGCTTCCATCCTCACCCACATATTCAAGCTTCCATTCTCACCCACATATTCAAGCTTCCATTCTCACCCACACACACAAACCCAGGCTCCCATTCTCACCCATATATACACACATTCAAGCTTCCATCCTCACCCATATATACACACATTCAAGCTTCCAACCTCACCCACATATTCAAGCTTCCATCCTCACCCACACACATTCAAGACTCCATTCTCACTCCCATACACACCCAGGGTCCGATTTTCACCCACACACACACAACAAGGCTCCCATTCTCATCCTCACATACACATTCAAGCCTGTGCACAGTTTCCGCTTCCTCCCCCCAGAGCAGGAAGATCAGCTGGCCTCTCCTGCTGCCACTAGCCTCCTGCTATTTTCGGGCCGTATGGCCGACCGATCTTCCTGTTTGGGGGGGGGGCGGAGAGGAGAGCAGAAGCGCCGCGCACAGGTTCCGCTTCCTCCCCCCAGAGCAGGAAGATCAGCTGGCCTCTCCTGCTGCCACTGGCCTCCTGCTCTCTTCAAGCCATACGGCCGACCGATCTTCCTGCTGGGGGGGGGGAGCGGAACCTGTGCGCGGTGCTTCCGCTCTTCTCCCCCCCCCCCCCTAACAGGAAGATCGGTCGGCTGTACGCAGGAGGCCAGTGGCAGCAGGAGAGGCCAGCTGATCTTCCTGCTCTGGGGGGAGGAAGCGGAAACTGTGTGCGGCGCTTCCGCTCCCCCCTCCCCCCGCAAACAGGAAGATCGGTCGGCCATATGGTTGTAGGACCGCTTCCCCACGTGTGCCATGATGGCGTGCCAAGCATGGGTTCTCCTCTCCCGCGACAGCCTTGCAGTTCTGGTGTCAGTTGGGTGGGCCTGGGTCTAAATTGGGTGGGCAGCTGCCCACCCAGGCCCACCCGTGGCTACGCCACTGCGCAGGGGACACAGCCGGGGCTCACTCTCTGCCTCTCCTCGGGTCACTGCTGCGGCTCTGGCTTCTTTCCCTTCTCTGACGGCTGGAACAGAAAGTGAAAGCGCAGGGGCAGGAGCAGCCCAGGGTGGCAGGATCTCCCCCTCTACTCCTCCAGCCTCAGAGAGAGAGAAAGCAGGGAGCTGAAGGGGAGCCAGTGCACCCCCACCCCCAGAGAGAAGAGGCAGGGGGCATCATCACAACCCAAGGTGGCAACTGGAGAGTCACAGAGCCAGTGCCCACCTCCAGCAGAGAAAGGGCAGGGGGTAAATGAAGTGGGGAGTCACAGAGCCTGTGGCCCCTTTCTGCAGAGAGGAGGGGGCAGGGGGTATTAGCATTGCCCACAGGAGGATTCCAGAGCCTGGGTCCCTCCCCCTCTGCAGTAGAAAAATGGAGGCAGCAGGGCATTATCATCAGTGCAGGGGTAACTTAAGAAGGGGGAGGGTCAGGGAGCCAGTGCCCCCTTCCCTGCTGCAGAGAGGGAGGCAGGAGGGCATCAGCACTGTGCAGGGGCAATTGAAGGGGGGGGGGGGCACGGAGCCAGTGTGTCCATCTGCAGCTGAGGTCAAGAGGGCATCATTACTGAAAGGTCCTAGAGCTTTCCCTCTGCAGTATAAAGAGAGCGGGGCATTACCAGCCCCCCCCCCCCCCGGGGTAACTGAAGGACTCTGGCCCTAGAATCTGTTAGTCATAGGCTCCTCACCAGTCTTTTAAGGATTTATTTATTATGCAGTGCCCTGATTATTAATTATCCGCCACCACAGGCGGGGGGGGACAGAGGGCTGCAGCAGTCCCCGCTCCCCTCACACCGCGGCGCCTTCTCCGACTGAAGGCCTTAATACTTCTTCCTCCCTCACCCTGAGGCACCGCCAAAGAAACCCGGGCAGCCTTCCGCCCCGCCCACTCGTTATTGGGGGAGCCAATGGGCGAGTAGGAATCCGGCGCGTCACGCGTTGCCGGGCAGAAGGCAGCCGTGCAGGTTGTGCGCTGCAGGTGGAAAGCCCCGAGCCGCGCTGGCCGCCGCGCATCTTGCGCTAGGGAAAAGGCGCCAGGAAGGGAGCGTTTGCCGCTCAGTCTGACGGGAGCCCTGAAATGGGGAAGGAGGGAGTGCAGCGGGTTAGTCCCGGGGAGGGGCGCCGCATGCACTGGGAGGGCTCTGCGAGAAGGAGCTTCTCGCATGCAGCAAGTAACGCGCAGTGGAATAAGCCCGGTCCCCTCCCCTCACATAACTTAAACTCGGGTGGGGTGGGGGTGATACGTCACGCATTACGTCACTGGTTGCCAGGCGGATTTAATGTTCTGGAGATTCTGGGTGCGGTGCTAGCGCCGCCTGCTGGCCGGGGAGAGGAGCGGGCGCTGCTCCGTGTCTCCTGTTGCCGGGCGGTCGGTGCCGCTGGCAGGGATCAGGGATCGCTAGGACACTTCCAGCAAACCCGAGGATCGCAGGTGGAGCTGCAGGATCGGGACTAGGGCTGCTGATTTGCCTCCTCCGCTCACGCCTTTAATTACTACCCAAGGGGGTCAAACTCATGTCCGGCGCGGGGAATCCCGGCTGCACGGCGGCTCAAGTGCTGACCGGGGTAAGGACGGACAGATCCGGACAGACAGGCAGCGATTGCATGTAAAGCCCAAGACGGGGACAGACTGACTGCACTAACGCGTGGTGATGAAGCGGTACAAACTGTCATCATAAATATTAAATAGTTGGAAAGCACCCGCTGCAGCTTTGTATATCTAATATCGAACATATAAACTTGGGTGTATTGCACAGAGAATCGGGGGGCTCAGAATAAAACAGACTGGCAGATATTGTACCTTTTTTTCTTGCATAAAGTTAAGAGATTATAGCACCTTTCACTTTCGCTTTTATCGCAGGCTGCCTCTGTCTGACAGGGAATAGAAGAGGTTAAAGATGATTGCATCCATAGTGCTGGAAGGAGGGGATTGCCAGATGGGGTCACATCAGCACGTGGCCCTAGGCCACTTATCAGTTCTCCCTACACAGCCAGGCTGAGGACAAATGACACAAAGTGACTGCTGCCCACGTTTGGATTTCACATTCAAAACAAAAACAAACCAAAAAAACCCCAGTCAGAATAATGGTATGAAATGTTCTGATACCATATGGGTCCGCTGAACCTGTCTTGTGCTTCTCCTCTCTCCCCAGACCACCATCATAGCAGTGGAGTTTGATGGAGGGGTCATCGTGGGCTCTGACTCTCGGGTGTCTGCAGGGTGAGGACTGTGACTGTCCCTTACACTTCTGCAACCTTCATACATGTTCCTATTTACCATGGCTCTGGTATTTTCAGCCCCTGTGCTCTCTGCAAATTGCCAGTCTCCCCTGGTATTTCCAGCCCCTGAGCTTTCTGTATTTTGCTGGCATCTCCCCTGGTATTTCCAGCCACCGTTCTCTCTGCATTTTGCTGGAATTTCTCCCTGGTATTTCCAGCCCCCGTTCTCTCTGCATTTTGCTGGAATCTCTCCCTGGTATTTTCAGCCCCCGTGCTCTCTGCATTTTGCCAGAGTCTCCTCTGGTATTTTCAGCCCCTGCGCTCTCTGCATTTTGCCAGAGTCTCCTCTGGTATTTCCAGCCCCTGCGCTCTCTGCATTTTGCCGGAGTCTCCTCTGGTATTTTCAGCCCCTGCGCTCTCTGCATTTTGCCAGAGTCTCCTCTGATATTTTCAGCCCCTGCGCTCTCTGCATTTTGCCGGAGTCTCCTCTGATAGTTTCAGCCCCTGCGCTCTCTGCATTATGCCGGAGTCTCCTCTGATATTTTCAGCCCCTGCGCTCTCTGCATTTTGCCAGAGTCTCCTCTGATAGTTTCAGCCCCTGTGCTCTCAGCATTTTGCTGGAGTCTCCTCTGATAGTTTCAGCCCCTGCGCTCTCTGCATTTTGCCTGAGTCTCCTCTGATAGTTTCAGCCCCTGCGCTCTCTGCATTATGCCTGAGTCTCCTCTGATATTTTCAGCCCCTGCGCTCTCTGCATTTTGCCAGAGTCTCCTCTGATATTTTCAGCCCCTGTGCTCTCAGCATTTTGCTGGAGTCTCCCCTGGTATTTTCAGCCCCTGCGCTCTCTGCATTTTGCCGGAGTCTCCTCTGATATTTTCAGCCCCTGCGCTCTCTGCATTTTGCCAGAGTCTCCTCTGATAGTTTCAGCCCCTGCGCTCTCTGCATTTTGCCGGAGTCTCCTCTGATATTTTCAGCCCCTGCGCTCTCTGCATTTTGCCGGAGTCTCCTCTGATATTTTCAGCCCCTGCGCTCTCTGCATTTTGCCGGAGTCTCCTCTGATAGTTTCAGCCCCTGCGCTCTCTGCATTTTGCCGGAGTCTCCTCTGATATTTTCAGCCCCTGCGCTCTCTGCATTTTGCCGGAGTCTCCTCTGGTATTTTCAGCCCCGTGCTCGCCCCTGCGCTCTCTGCATTTTGCCGGAGTCTCCTCTGATAGTTTCAGCCCCTGCATTCTCTGCATTTTGCCGGAGTCTCCTCTGATATTTTCAGCCCCTGCGCTCTCTGCATTTTGCCGGAGTCTCCTCTGATATTTTCAGCCCCTACGCTCTCTGCATTTTGCCGGAGTCTCCTCTGATATTTTCAGCCCCTGCGCTCTCTGCATTTTGCCGGAGTCTCCTCTGATATTTTCAGCCCCTGCGCTCTCTGCATTTTGCCGGAGTCTCCCCCTGGTATTTTCAGACCCTGCGCTCTCTGCATTTTGCTGGAGTCTACCCCTGGTATTTTCAGCCCCTGCGCTCTCTGCATTTTGCTGGGGCTCCTCTGGTATTTCCAGCCCCTGCGCTCTCTGCATTTTGCTGGAGTTTTCTCTGATATTTCCAGCCCCTGCGCTCTTTGCATTTTGATGGAGTCTCCCCCTGGTATTTCCAGCCCCTGCGCTCTCTGCATTTTGCTGGAGTTTTCTCTGATATTTCCAGCCCCTGCGCTCTCTGCATTTTGCTGGAGTTTTCTCTGATATTTCCAGCCCCTGCGCTCTTTGCATTTTGATGGAGTCTCCCCCTGGTATTTCCAGCCCCTGCGCTCTCTGCATTTTGCTGGAGTCTCCCCCTGGTATTTCCAGCCCCTGCACTCTCAGCATTTTGCTGGCGTCTCCTCTGGTATTTTCAGCCCCCGTGCTCTCTGCATTTTGCTGGAGTCTCCCCCTGGTATTTCCAGCCCCTGCGCTCTCTGCATTTTGCTGGAGTCTCCCCCTGGTATTTCCAGCCCCTGCACTCTCAGCATTTTGCTGGTGTCTCCTCTGGTATTTTCAGCCCCCGTGCTCTCAGCATTTTGCTGGAGTCTCCCCCTGGTATTTCCAGCCCCTGCTGTCTCTGCATTTTGCTGGAGTCTCCCCCTGGTATTTCCAGCCCCTGCACTCTCAGCATTTTGCTGGCGTCTCCTCTGGTATTTTCAGCCTCCGTGCTCTCTGCATTTTGCTGGAGTCTCCCGCTGGTATTTCCAGCCCCTGCGCTCTCTGCATTTTGCTGGAGTTTTCTCTGGTATTTTCAGCCCCCGTGCTCTCTGCATTTTGCTGGAGTCTCCCCCTGGTATTTCCAGCCCCTGCTGTCTCTGCATTTTGCTTTAGTCTCACGCTGGTATTTCCAGCCCCTGCGCTCTCTGCATTTTGCTGGAGTCTCCCGCTGGTATTTTCAGCCCCCGTGCTCTCTGCATTTTGCTGGAGTCTCCCGCTGGTATTTCCAGCCCCTGCGCTCTCTGCATTTTGCTGGAGTTTTCTCTGGTATTTTCAGCCCCCGTGCTCTCTGCATTTTGCTGGAGTCTCCCCCTGGTATTTCCAGCCCCTGCTGTCTCTGCATTTTGCTTTAGTCTCCCGCTGGTATTTCCAGCCCCTGCGCTCTCTGCATTTTGCTGGAGTCTCCCGCTGGTATTTCCAGCCCCTGCGCTCTCTGCATTTTGCTGGAGTATCCCCCTGGTATTTCCAGCCCCTGCACTCTCAGCATTTTGCTGGAGTCTCCTCTGGTATTTTCAGCCCCCGTGCTCTCTGCATTTTGCTGGAGTTTCCCCCTGGTATTTCCAGCCCCTGCTGTCTCTGCATTTTGCTGGAGTCTCCCGCTGGTATTTCCAGCCCCTGCACTCTCAGCATTTTGCTGGAGTCTCCTCTGGTATTTTCAGCCCCCGTGCTCTCTGCATTTTGCTGGAGTCTCCCCCTGGTATTTCCAGCCCCTGCGCTCTCTGCATTTTGCTGGAGTCTCCCCCTGGTATTTCCAGCCCCTGCACTCTCAGCATTTTGCTGGAGTCTCCTCTGGTATTTTCAGCCCCCGTGCTCTCTGCATTTTGCTGGAGTCTCCTCCTGGTATTTCCAGCCCCTGCGCTCTCTGCATTTTGCTCGAGTCTCCCCCTGGTATTTCCAGCCCCTGCTCTCTCAGCATTTTGCTGGAGTCTCCTCTGGTATTTCCAGCCCCTGCGCTCTCTGCATTTTGCTGGAGTTTTCTCTGGTATTTTCAGCCCCTGCACTCTCAGCATTTTGCTGGAGTCTCCTCTGGTATTTCCAGCCCCTGCTCTCTCTGCATTTTGCCAGTCTCTTGGCAGTATGTAGTGCCTGCATGTCCATGATATGACCAGTCTGGTATTTTTTTTTTCCTTCCAGTGAGGCTGTGACGAACCGTGTCTTTAATAAGCTGTCGCCACTTCATGATCGAATTTACTGTGCGCTGTCGGGGTCAGCAGCAGATGCGCAGGCTGTGGCTGACATGGTCAGCTATTACTTAGACCTGCACAGGTACGGAACCAGGAGGCAGCGAGCCCCAGTCTCACCTTAGAGGCTGGTTACATAATGTTACTAATCAGAGTGCAGCGTTCTCTGGGTGATCTGGGAGGAAGTCCAGGTCTGCACTGGGATTGTGTGTGTGTGAACCTGTGGAGGTTGGGGGAAATGGGGTGAGCATGTGAGGGTTGGGGGATAATCACAGGGTGAGCGTGTGAGGGTTGGGCACAGTGGTATGGCGATCAGGCCCGAGAAGGAATCTGAGCATGTTGGGGGGGATGGGAAAGATTGAGGGCTCTGTACATGAAACACAGGTGGCTGCAGTGGTTCTCTGTATGACGTGGCCATGGCCACTGTGGGAGAGGTTGGAGGTTCTGGACGTGACATGAAACGCAGGTGGCTGCAGTGGTTCTCTGTATGACGTGGCCATGGCCACTGTGGGAGAGGTTGGAGGTTCTGGACGTGACATGAAACGCAGGTGGCTGCAGTGGTTCTCTGTATGACGTGGCCATGGCCACTGTGGGAGAGGTTGGAGGTTCTGGACGTGACATGAAACGCAGGTGGCTGCAGTGGCTCTCTGTATGACGTGGCCATGGCCACGGTGGGAAAGGTTGGAGGTTCTGGACGTGACATGAAACACAGGTGGCTGCAGTGGTTCTCTGTATGACGTGGCCATGGCCACGGTGGGAGAGGTTGGAGGTTCTGGACGTGACATGAAACGCAGGTGGCTGCAGTGGTTCTCTGTATGACGTGGCCATGGCCACTGTGGGAAAGGTTGGAGGTTCTGGACGTGACATGAAACGCAGGTGGCTGCAGTGGTTCTCTGTATGACGTGGCCATGGCCACTGTGGGAGAGGTTGGAGGTTCTGGACGTGACATGAAACGCAGGTGGCTGCAGTGGCTCTCTGTATGACGTGGCCATGGCCACGGTGGGAAAGGTTGGAGGTTCTGGACGTGACACATTTTGTTTGCCGCCCTTAGTGTGGATATGGAAGAGTCTCCCTTGGTCCTTGCTGCTGCGAACCTGGTGAAAGGCGTCAGCTACAAGTACAAGGAGGAGCTTTTAGCCCACCTGATAGTGGCCAGATGGGACAGAAAGAGAGGTGGACAGGTGAGTGCAGCCCCCACATGATATCTGTCCTTCTAGCTGTGTGATCTTCGGTGTGGGTGTCTGTCTGTCCATTAGAAGATATGATTTGCCATGCTGGGTCAGACCAAGGGTCCATCCAGCCCAGTATCCTGTTTCCAACAGTGGCCAATCCAGGCCACAAATACCTGGCCGGATCCCAAGGGGGTGGAGAGATTCCAAGCTGCTTATCCCAGGGATTTCTGCAACTCCTCCTTAATAATGGTTTATGGACCTTTCCTCCAGGAACTTGTCCAAACCTTTTTTAATAGCAGCTACACTAATAGCTTTCACCACATCCTCTGGCAAGGAAATCCAGAGCTTAATTGTGCTTTGAGTGAAAAAATATTTTCTCTTATTAGTTTTAAATGTATCACCCAGTAACTTCATTGTGTGTCCCCTGGTCTTTGTTCTTTTTATTTATTTTATTTATTTATTTATTTATTTATTTATTTTTATATACAGACATTCGTCGGAACATCCTGCCAGTTTACATTGTAACAAAATAACAAGAGAGTGAATTACAATAAACAGGGAAGGGGGAGCAGAAATGAAAGAGGAGAGAGGACAGCAGTAGGAAGGATAGGGAAAGAGAGAAATTTGATAGGAACATTTGAAGAAAATAAATTAACAATAGACACTATGTACAGGTGGGCAGGTAGGTACCAGACCAGGGATGGCTGTGACAGGGAGAGGTGGGGGGAGGGGGGGAATGATAGGGAAGGCTTAAAGGAGGGTGAGGGGAAACTAATAACTCAATTTAGGCGTCATTGCTTAGGGGGGAGAAACACTATATTTTGGAGTCTTTGCTTGGGGTGAAGAAAGGGGGAGAAAAGGAGAGGCAGAGAGGAGGAGAGGGGAAGGGTGGGATGCGGGTTTAGAGTGCAAGCTAAGTTTTTGAAAGAGTAAACAACTGATTAATGTTTTCTTGTTCCCTTCCCCTCATTATTTTATAGATACCTGTCATATCCCCCCTCAGCCCTCTCTTCTCCACGCTGAAAAGTCCTAACCTCTTCAGCCATTCCTCATAGGGGAGCTGTTCCATCCCCTTTATCATTTTGATCGTCCTTCTCTGCACCTTTTCTAACTCTGCTATATCTTTCTTGAGATGTGGTGACCAGAACTGAACACAATACTCAAGATGAGGTCACACCATGGAGTGATACAGAGACATTATGATATTCTCTGTTTTATTCTCCATTCCTTTCCTAATAATCCCCAGCATTCTGTGTGTGTATGATATATGAACACAAGATGAGGATGCACCATGGAGTGATACTGAGACATTATGATATTCTCTGTTTTATTCTCCATTCCTTTCCTAATAATCCCCAGCATTCTGTGTGTGTATGATATATGAACACAAGAAGAGGTTGTACCATGGAGTGATACAGAGGCATTATGATATTCTCTGTTTTATTCTCCATTCCTTTCCTAATAATCTCCAGCATTCTGTTTGTGTATGATATATGAACACAAGATGAGGATGCACCATGGAGTGATACTGAGACATTATGATATTCTCTGTTTTATTCTCCATTCCTTTCCTAATAATCCCCAGCATTCTGTTTGTGTATGATATATGAACACAAGATGAGGATGCACCATGGAGTGATACAGAGGCATTAGGATATTCTCTGTTTTATTCTCCATTCCTTTCCTAATAATCCCCAGCATTCTGTTTGTGTATGATATATGAACACAACATGAGGTCACACCATGGAGTGATACAGAGACATTATGATATTCTCTGTTTTATTCTCCATTCCTTTCCTAATAATCCCCAGCATTCTGTTTGTGTATGATATATGAACACAAGATGAGGATGCACCATGGAGTGATACAGAGACATTATGATATTCTCTGTTTTATTCTCCATTCCTTTCCTAATAATCCCCAGCATTCTGTTTGTGTATGATATATGAACACAACATGAGGTCACACCATGGAGTGATACAGAGACATTATGATATTCTCTGTCTTATTCTCCATTCCTTTCCTAATAATCCCTAGCATTCTGTTTGGGTATGATATATGAACACAAGATGAGGATGCACCATGGAGTGATACAGAGACATTATGATATTCTCTGTCTTATTCTCCATTCCTTTCCTAATAATCCCTAGCATTCTGTTTGGGTATGATATATGAACACAAGATGAGGATGCACCATGGAGTGATACAGAGGCATCATGATATTCTCTGTTTTATTCTCCATTCCTCTCCTAATAATCCCCAGCATTCTGTTTGTGTATGATGTATGAACACAAGATGAGGTCGCACCATGGAGTGATACAGAGACATTATGATATTCTCTGTTTTATTCTCCATTCCTTTCCTAATAATCCCCAGCATTCTGTTTGTGTATGATATATGAACACAAGATGAGGTCACACCATGGAGTGATACAGAGGCATTAGGATATTCTCTGTTTTATTCTCCATTCCTTTCCTAATAATCCCCAGCATTCTGTTTGTGTATGATATATGAACACAAGATGAGGATGCACCATGGAGTGATACAGAGGCATTATGATGTTCTCTGTTTTATTCTCCATTCCTTTCCTAATAATCCCCAGCATTCTGTTTGTGTATGATATATGAACACAAGATGAGATTGCACCATGGAGTGATACAGAGACATTATGATATTCTCTGTTTATTCTCCATTCCTTTCCTAATAATCCCCAGCATTCTGTTTGTGTATGATATATGAACACAAGATGAGGATGCACCATGGAGTGATACAGAGGCATTATGATGTTCTCTGTTTTATTCTCCATTCCTTTCCTAATAATCCCCAGCATTCTGTTTGTGTATGATATATGAACACAAGATGAGGTCGCACCATGGAGTGATACAGAGGCATTATGATATTCTCTGTTTTATTCTCCATTCCTTTCCTAATAATCCCCAGCATTCTGTTTGTGTATGATATATGAACACAAGATGAGGCTGCACCTTGGAGTGATACAGAGACATTATGATATTCTCTGTTTTATTCTCCATTCCTTTCCTAATAATCCCCAGCATTCTGTTTGTGTATGATATATGAACACAAGATGAGGTCACACCATGGAGTGATACAGAGGCATTATGATATTCTCTGTTTTATTCTCCATTCCTTTCCTAATAATCCCCAGCATTCTGTTTGTGTATGATGTATGAACACAAGATGAGGTCGCACCATGGAGTGATACAGAGGCATTATGATATTCTCTGTTTTATTCTCCATTCCTTTCCTAATAATCCCCAGCATTCTGTGTGTGTATGATATATGAACACAAGATGAGGATGCACCATGGAGTGATACAGAGGCAGTATGATATTCTCTGTTTTATTCTCCATTCCTCTCCTAATAATCCCCAGCATTCTGTTTGTGTATGATATATGAACACAAGATGAGGATGCACCATGGAGTGATACAGAGACATTATGATATTCTCTGTTTTATTCTCCATTCCTTTCCTAATAATCCCCAGCATTCTGTTTGTGTATGATATATGAACACAAGATGAGGATGCACCATGGAGTGATACAGAGACATTATGATATTCTCTGTTTTATTCTCCATTCCTTTCCTAATAATCCTCAGCATTCTGTTTGTGTATGATATATGAACACAAGATGAGGATGCACCATGGAGTGATACAGAGGCATTATGATATTCTCTGTTTTATTCTCCATTCCTTTCCTAATAATCCCCAGCATTCTGTTTGTGTGTGATATATGAACACAAGATGAGGATGCACCATGGAGTGATACAGAGACATTATGATATTCTCTGTTTTATTCTCCATTCCTTTCCTAATAATCCCCAGCATTCTGTTTGTGTGTGATATATGAACACAAGATGAGGATGCACCATGGAGTGATACAGAGGCATTAGGATATTCTCTGTTTTATTCTCCATTCCTTTCCTAATAATCCCCTGCATTCTGTTTGTGTATGATATATGAACACAAGATGAGGTCACACCATGGAGTGATACAGAGGCATTATGATATTCTCTGTTTTATTCTCCATTCCTTTCCTAATAATCCCCAGCATTCTGTTTGTGTGTGATATATGAACACAAGATGAGGATGCACCATGGAGTGATACAGAGGCATTATGATATTCTCTGTTTTATTCTCCATTCCTTTCCTAATAATCCCAGCATTCTGTTTGTGTATGATATATGAACACAAGATGAGGATGCACCATGGAGTGATACAGAGGCATTAGGATATTCTCTGTTTTATTCTCCATTCCTTCCTAATAATCCCCAGCATTCTGTGTGTGTATGATATATGAAACA